>NC_057934.1:36977777-37277777 GCF_018555375.3 Anguilla rostrata
TTGGAGCCACTGGCTGTCCTTAGCTTTTCCACGGTATCCTAGCGACACGCGTACAGCGGTGCTGTAAGAGAGGGATGATCTCCCCTAGCCGTGACCGCCTTGTAGCGTAGAGGATGGAGCAGCGGAGTAGGTCGGGCACGGGAGGCGACACTCGCTGCTCTACCTGTATGTCTGGGGGGGGGTGCACACAGGGGGGGCGGGAATACCGCTGAGCAGGAAACATAGGCTTGATATTCCGCTCAGGGGGACAAAAAAAGCGGAAAACTTGTTTGTGAGCCAGCGTCATAAATGATAGCGCTGTCCTACTTTCTGAAGGAAGAACAAGCTGCTTTTCTTTGGGGGGGGGGGGGGTGGTTAGAGAGCCTCAGCCTTTTTCGGATGAGGCTCTGGCGGAGACCGCGCCGGTTGCTCTGATGGCGGACGGCGCCGGTTTATTCGGGGGGGAGCGCGGTTGTTTTTTCCAGCGTGCGCTGAAGCGGTGCAGGTTTAGCCGTGAAGGGCAGAACTGCAGGCCTGTGCCTAATGACTGTGTGTACAGCTGGCGGAGAGAGGAGCAGGGGCGTAGCGTTTGGGGCAGCTCTCGCCTCGGTGTGTGTTTACTCTCGGGCCCCGGTGAAAAGCCAGCGCGCGCACGCACGCACACACACACACACACACACACAGAAAAATCCCGGCCTGAGGGCCATGCGATGATGTCATACCCCACCAATCCCAACCCACCCCCAGAGGGGACTTTTCGTTTCTCTCCTCACACTTCTCATTTTCATATTTATGTGACCTTTTACTTGTCTGTGCTGTGTTTTGATAAGTGCCGGATGCCCTGCTCTTTGGCCAAAGGCACTAAAAATAAGACGACAAAGTTTCGTTCTGATATGTCGACTCGTCGTGCTGTAATCGGTGAATTCCGGGATGCGTACGCGCTAGCTTGCGTGCGTGCGCCCGTGCTGCGCCCACGTGTCTGTGTGTGTTGGAACCGGCCCTTCCGAGAATAGGCGGGGCTAGTCCCGGTGTTTTTCCCTCACCTGCTGGGCGTCGTTTTGACAGTTACTCCGTTTTTCTGTTTTTGTTTTCTGTTTTTCTTTTTTTTTATTCAACCGGAGCGGCTGAATGCTGAAATCCCTGTCAAGCAGATTCTCGCTAACTGCCAGCCTGAGCGATGTGTGACCCGCGCGGCTGGTCCTGCTGGTACCTGGCAGCCGAGCCGGGGCTGGGGCATCAGCTGCTCCTCCTGCGGAGCGATCTGTTTACTTGTTACATGGAGCGTGGTGCAGTTTTCAGAAGGGAGCCCTGCAAATTTTGCCTTCCTGCTTATGACATACGTAGTTGCTGTTAGCGTAGTCCTACAGTACACTACTGTATGCCGCTGTGGGTAACAGTGTCTGCCAAGTGATTGTAATGTAATGAAGTGTAGTGTAATATAGTGTAGTGTAATGTAGTGTGGGGTAGTGTAGTGTAATATAGTGTGGGTAGTGTAGTGTAATGTAGTGTAGGGTAGTGTAGTGTAGGGTAGTGTAGTGTAATATAGTGTAGGGTAGTGTAGTGTAATGTAGTGTAGGTATTAGTGTAGGGTAGTGTAGTGTAATATAGTGTAGGGTAGTGTAGTGTAATATAGTGTAGGGTAGTGTAGTGTAATATAGTGTAGGGTAGTGTAGTGTAATGTAGTGTGGGGAAGTGTAGTGTAATATAGTGTAGGGTAGTGTAGTGTAGGGTAGTGTAGTGTAGGGTAGTGTAGTGTAATATAGTGTAGGGTAGTGTAGTGTAATGTAGTGTAGGGTAGTGTAGTGTAGGGTAGTGTAGTGTAATATAGTGTAGGGTAGTGTAGTGTAATATAGTGTAGGGTAGTGTAGTGTAATATAGTGTAGGGTAGTGTAGTGTAATGTAGTGTGGGGAAGTGTAGTGTAATATAGTGTAGGGTAGTGTAGTGTAATATAGTGTAGGGTAGTGTAGTGTAATGTAGTGTGGGGAAGTGTAGTGTAATATAGTGTAGGGTAGTGTAGTGTAATGTAGTGTAGGGTAGTGTAGTGTAGGGAAGTGTAGTGTAATATAGTGTAGGGTAGTGTAGGGTAGTGTAGTGTAATGTAGTGTAGTGTAGTGTGGGGTAGTGTAGTGTAGTGTGGGGTAGTGTAGTGTAATGTAGTGTAGGGTAGTGTAGTGTAATATAGTGTAGGGTAGTGTAGTGTAATGTAGTGTAGGGTAGTGTAGTGTAATATAGTGTAGGGTAGTGTAGTGTAATGTAGTGTGGGGAAGTGTAGTGTAATATAGTGTAGGGTAGTGTAGTGTAATGTAGTGTGGGGAAGTGTAGTGTAATATAGTGTAGGGTAGTGTAGTGTAATGTAGTGTAGTGTAGGCTTTGTACGTAGGCTGTCGTGATGTGGTAAATGACACAGCTTGTATGAGTGATTTCCAGTCATGGGATAATGTGAGGTGTCATTGGAGGAGGGCTTGGCTGCATACGTTGGTGGTTTTGAGGGCGGAGGAGGGAGCGCGGGCCCTGAATGGTGCACTTCGGTGGCCATGATCCGGACCCAGCTTCTGGTCCATCGCTGTAGCGTCTGTTCGCGTGTGCGCTTTGGCGCTTTCGTTTATGAAGCGGTCGATCTGCCTCGGTTATTGGGGTGGACCGTAAGGCGCGGTCGTCGGCCGTCCTCCCCTCCCCCCGCGGCAGCTGCGTCGCGCGTGGGCGTGAGCTAGCGAGCGAGCGAGCAGTCTCTCTCTGCCCAGGTGGCCGTGTCAGCGAGCCCTTCGTCGAGCTACGCTACGCTAAACCCGGCCAGCTCCGAGCGCCTCGTTAGCTTCACAGGGGAGCGCCATTAGCGGTGGCACCTGTCGAAGGCTTTGAGAACCAGATGCGCGAACGCAGCGCGGTCCAGCTCCGCGGCAGCCTGGCAGAACTCTCAATGAGGCATTCTTTCATGAAGACTGATTGCAGTGGTGACTCATCTGTCAGCCTGTTTGGCACATTCCAGAAATCTGTGTACGTGTATGGAATTCATGAAATGCCAAATCGAAAAAGGTAGTTTGGTATATGCTTCAAATACCCATGGCAAACGGATTAGGACAGGTAGATGTTGTATATGCAACTATCGTAGCTTGTTGTATTCATTTACAAAATGTGTTTGTGCGTATGGGTCTGTTCTGTGGAAAGAGATTTTAGTGTTCTTCCTTTGGAGAGATGATACAAAGTAGAGAGGGATGTTAATGAATTTACTGATGTTCATTAATGGCTTGCTAGCTTGTGTCACTTCAGGTTTCAATTAGTAATATGCTTATACTGTAACTCTAATAGACTGTACAGTTTAAGACAAATGGCTTCACGGGTATTTCTGATTAGTCAGGTGTGTGCTTTTTAGTGTACTGTAGGTAAAAGAGAGCTTTTAGTATCTAGTTTTGATTCTAGGCATTTGATTGCCTTTGGAGACCAGAGTTGTACCAATGAAAGTCAAGGAAGCCAGAAATAAGAAAAAAAAAAAAAGGCTACACTGCAAGATGTAAACCACTAGTTATCTACAAAAACAGGATGGCCAGGTTAGAGTTGGCAAAGAAGTACCTAAAAGAGCCTGCAGAGTTCTGGAAAAAGTCTTGTAGACGGATGAGACCAAGATTCACTTGTGTCAGATTGAGGGCAAGAGCAAAATGTGGAGACCAAAAGGAACTGCCCAAGATCCAAAGCACCCCCCCACCACCACCACCTCATTTTTGAAACATGGTGGTGACGGTGTTATGGTTTGGGCATGTATGGCTGTCACAGACACTGGATCACTTGTCTTCATTGATGATGTAGCCTAACTACTGATAGCAGTAGCAGAATTTATTCTGAAGTGTACAGAAACATCTTATCTGCTCAGGACGGCACTTCATTCTACAATAATGAACCCAAACGAACTGGTGAAGTTCTTCAAAGCCAAAAACTGGATAAATCTTGACTAGCAAAGTTATTCTCAATTCAACATGCGTTTCATATGCTGAAGGGAAAAATTAAGGTACCTCCCATGGTTCCCCTTTAAGGTTCTGTGTTTCCTTTGTTGGAAACATAATGGACAGAACTAGTAAGATAACAGGATGACAGATAACAGTTGATGTAGCCTCTTATCCATGCTTCATGGTCTCCATATTACATCCCCAGTGTTAAACCTGTTTTATTTACAAGATGGTGCATATGACATTTAATGTGATGTTTGTAATGGGTAAATCTGGTGCCCCCATTCAGACACTAGGGGACGGAGAGAGAGCAGGGTGTGGTTGGAGAGGATGGGACAGAGGGACAGAGGGAGGAGGCTGGAGGGTTTGTGGTGAAGAGCCTTTCTCCGTCTGTGGGGAGTAATACCAGGGTTTCCAGCCTTGGAGCTGGGAGGGAACTTGCGGTCGAAACTGCTGTGTTGGAGCCTGTCCCAGGCTGTGCCCCCCCCTCCTTTCCCCCACACCACACTCTCCTCTCTGCATTACTTTCTCTTCACATCTTTCCTCTTCTCTTTCCCTGTCTCCCCCCTCTGTCTGTTTTCATCGCGCTCTCATTCTTCATTCGCCCTCTTTCTTCTCGTAGTTCTTGGTACATGTCTGAACATGCCCAGGGTTGACAGATCCCTTTCTCTTCCTCCCTTTCCCTCTTTCTCTCTTTCTCTCTCTCTTTCATACCCACATGCTTGTGGGTGTGTAAGCCCTGCTGGGGGTGTGGAAGGAGCGGTGAATTTTGCTCACATGCAGAGAGGGAACACTGCAGCCACTTCCTCCCTGGGAGGTATGCTGGGAGATGAGGGGTGGAGGAGAGGTGAAGGATAGGAGGTGGCGGGGGTGGAGGCACGGCGGACACCCGTGATGTGGTCGCAGTAGCAGAGGTGAAAGGAAAGGAAAGGAAGTGAGAGAGAGAGAGGGAGGGAGGGAGGGAAGGAGGGAATCTCTGTATAATGAGAGTGGAGGAAGCTGACTTTGGGCTTGAGAAGGCCACACCTCCCTTCACTCTCTCCTATTTTTAGAGCAACGGCATTCTCTGAATGGCCAGTGACCCCTCCGGTACCGCACTTCCTGCCTCGCGGCTGCCACTTCCTGTTGTTGTTCGCCTGGGCCTGCAAGGTCAGCGAATGCTCGGGGCGGGCAGGAAGTCACAAGAGGGAAGCGGGGGTGTAGAGGAAGGGGAATGCCCTCTGCCAGCTGCTGCCAACTGTTTGCTCCCCATGCCATTTTACAGGAACGGGCAGAATGGGAGCACCTGTACCCCTCCTTCAGGGATAGTGACTGATTCCACTGCACGTGCTCAGTGTCGAGAATTATTGTATTCAGTGAATGAATGCATATGTGGGTGGGTGAATGAAATTTGGTGTAGGGGTAATGGCAAATCTAATGAGAAAGCAAACGCTGAGTGCGACAAATGCGTTTTCCGCCCACTCTTCCACACTCATTCTCCTGTAAAACACACACATTCCTCCAATTTTGCAATACTATCTTTCCTGGCAATTTCCTGTGATGTGGTGGGAGTACAGCTCCTATTTCTCCAGCAGCTTGTACTCGTAGAGTGTCTTTGAACGTCTGCTAAGATGGATTGTTGTTTGGTTGGTTCGGTTCCATGTATTTAATCAGAAATAAATCAGAAGGCCATAAATAGCTCCAGTCACCACAGATTCATTAGAGTCACCAGATATTCAGCTCCTGTGTTCTTTCCATCCCCTCTGCTTCTTCTTTCTACTGGTGGTTCCAGTTGGTAACAGCAGTTTCCGGTGCTGCATTAGAGTACAGAACCACCATTGCCACAGTATTGCTTCTGGTCCTGCCCCTTGACGAATTTTCAGAAGGTGATTAAATTGAAATGTTTCAGCATCAGCAGTAGGGAGCCATTTAAAGTTGAGAGCTGAGTATCTGGTGTGTGTAAAGAGTCTGTGGCCCTCCTCGAACAGCAGCATGTTTTGTAGCGCTGTGGGTTCCCAGGGCCTTTTAAGATTCCTCTCCCCTCATCTGTTTGGTCAGATGTTCCAGTGTTGGGTGTCAGGCGGGGGGGTGTTTCACGTGCTAGTTCTCGCGTTTGCCTGCCAGGCTCCCTGTGACGTCAGCTCCCATAACCCCCGTTTAGCCTCCATCGCAGATTCCGGTCAGCAAGGCTACCCCAACATCTGGCACATGGGGATGACCAGGTTGTCAGCACTTGACCTAAAATATGTTCACTGTCCATGCCCTCATAAACCATCACAGCACCGTATATGAGCCACCCCACTGTACTGTATACAGTGTATACCCAGGAGACGCAGGGATGGTATTACAGGCTGCCACGCCAGCAAGACTGACTTCAGATCAGTGCCGAGCGAGTGTTGAGTAGACCAAGGCTGCTGACCGCACCCTTGATCACTGAGCTGAGATCAGTGTTGCTGAAAGGAGTCAGGAGCAATGTGATCTGTAAATAAGGTCTGCATGGTTTCATATCATCCATCTGCTCAGTCATCTGATCCAATTAGTCATTGTTATACTGTTACTGGGAATTCTCGATTTAGGATGGTCTTAAAGCAGAACAAATCCTGGTTTCATTTTTCAGAAAGCATAGAGAAAAACACAAGATTCTGCTTTATTTCATATAAGGACTCCTGCCTCAAGATGTCTATCTGTAAATATTGTGGTATCCTTTCTCTGCCCAGTTTTATTAATACCGCTTTCTTATCATATGTAATATTTGCTTGGTATAATATGGGCTTGATAACGTGGCCTGAATTGCAGTGAACACTGATCAACACTGATACACTCTGATTTTTCTTTATAATAAATCAGATTTAATCTATCACATTTTATTTGATGTAGCACATATTTTATTGCATATACAATAAATCCTGACAGGCAAACATAAATATAATAAGATATTGAATTGACAGTTATGCCATCTGCCAAGTTAAGTATTGGCAGCCCATGCCCATGATATAAGCCATCATTTTATGTACAATATGAACAGCTTTTTGTTGTGGGCACAGAAAAAAATATATTAGTAAAGAGTAATTATAACTGGCTAAAGGATCACCAAACTCCTCATTAGAAATTGGCCCAATAGTATCTATAACAGTTTAAGCAGAAATACTGGTCCTATGTTAAATCATTTACAGGAGGAGATGAGTCATCCTGATGTAATAAAGACCCCCTATAATGTGCTTTTCTATTGGCTAAAAGGGAAAGTGTCCACCTATCATGGTTGTTTTCGTATGATCCTGTCTATTTAATACGCGGATGTCTCAAGGGCTATATGACAAATGTATAGGTTCAATGGCCTTTTATATGCTGTACATGTTGTTATATCAGACCTGGTTTTAAATAGGCTTGGTTGTTATTGTTTCTTAAAGACCTCCAAGGCCAGGCCTGAGGACTTAGCCGTGCCGTGAGGGCTAGGCTTCGGAGGAACCGAAGCGCCGTGTTCCCACGCGGCCTCGTACAGGAAGCCCCCTGATTGGCTGCGTGACCTGCATCCGCCTCGGCGGCCCCGGTTCTCCCACTGCCCTCGATACGGCGCGCTTTGAGGAGTTCTCCGCCACCCTGCTCTGCGAGCTTTTATTTTCCTGTTTGTTTCATACCGGGGCCCTTGTTTGTTTTCGAAGTTCTCCATTGTTGTGCGTGCCACATGGCGCTCCGCAAGGCCGGGTGTTCGCGTTTAAAATAGCTCCCCTGGACATTCCTGAAACTCGAGGAAGTGACTCAGAAATGCCATACCGTCCCAGAGGAGCTCGTCCTCACGGGTGAAGTCGCCTTTTTAGCAAGTCTGTCCTCATTATTGTTCTCACAGGGGTCAAAAAATAGAAAGCCAAACGGAGAGAAGAGAAGGCCTGCCGTAGGCCGGCGAGCCGACCAATCGCAGGGCCCTCTCTGGTCTCTGATGTAACCTGTTGGTGAATCATGATGGCTTCCCTCACGTGTTTCTCCCTCTGCGTTGCAGGCAAAAGGGCGGAGAGATGGGATTTCGTCGTCCAACGAGAACGCGCGGCCGGCGTCGGGGGAGGGGCTGGCCTGGCAGGGCCCGCGGACCGTGGTCCTCCACAAGAACTCCCAGGGCTTCGGCTTCACGCTGCGCCACTTCATCGTGTACCCGCCGGAGTCCGCCCTGCACACCAGCCTCAAGGTGCGCCCGCCCGCCGCTACCAACCAATCAGCAGGCCCGAGAGGCGGGGCTAGTCGGATGAGGAGACGGAAAATGGGAGATGAGATGGGAGCAACTGTCCCCTGTGGGGGGAGGGAGGGATGGAGGGAGAGAAAGGTGGGGTGAGGGAAAGAGAGAGGGTCTGAGGGAGAGAGCCTGGCTAATGTTCATTAATCACTCGCTATTACCGACGCCTACAAATGGCCCTTTTTTCCCTCAGTGGGGAAGTGCTGCGAGCGGAGATGTGTTTGTGAGCCACTAAGTGCTCTAGCCCCTGAGTGCTACCATCAGTCTCTCAGTGCCGAACATCAGAGCTACAAACCAAATCCCCGAGTACAGAGGCTGCCTGGAAGCAGCACGGTGCCAGCGGGCGCTCATTACCTCTGCTTTTTGGTGGGTACGGAGAGAGGGGCGCCCTCTCTGCAGATGCAGAATGGGCCGTGCTCAACCCGCCGAAACAAGGGGCCCATTCTTCAGCCTTCTCGGCCGGCCGCAGCAGGGGCTCGGTCAATGGGGACCATTGTGGCTCCTTCGGCGCTGAGCGCGTGCTCAGAGCTGGGCTGTACCAGGCTGTGCTACAATGGAGCTGTCGCTAACGCTACCCTCTGCTTGCACCGGCCAAAACAGCGAGCCAGAGTACTGCTTGTGTAGGCCTGTTAAAAATCACATCCTTCTGAACAACAGTATAGTTAGGGCCCAACAGGTACTAATGCTTCAAAAATCAGCAGTATAGTTAGGACCCAACAGGTACTAATGCTTCAGAAATCAGCAGTATAGTTAGAGCCCAACAGGTACTATTGCTTCAGGTCAACAGTATAGTTAGGACCCAACAGGTACTAATGCTTCAGGTCAACAGTATAGTTAGAGCCCAACAGGTACTAATGCTTCAGGTCAACAGTATAGTTAGGGCCCAACAGGTACTATTGCTTCAGGTCAACAGTATAGTTAGGACCCAACAGGTACTAATGCTTCAGAAATCAGCAGTATAGTTAGGGCCCAACAGGTACTAATGCTTCAGAAATCAGTAGTATAGTTAGGACCCAACAGGTACTAGTGCTTCAGATCAACTGTATAGTTAGGGCCCAACAGGTACTATTGCTTCAGGTCAACAGTATAGTTAGGACCCAACGGGTACTAATGCCTCAGATCAACAGTATAGTTAGGGCCCAACAGGTACTATTGCTTCAGGTCAGCAGTATAATTAGGGCCCAACAGGTACTACTGCTTCAGGTCAACAGTATAGTTAGGACCCAACAGGTACTAATGCTTCAGATCAACAGTATAGTTAGGGCCCAACAGGTACTATTGCTTCAGGTCAAAAGTATAGTTAGGGTCCAACAGGTACTATTGCTTCAGGTCAACAGTATAGTTAGGACCCAACAGGTACTATTGCTTCAGGTCAACAGTATAGTTAGGACCCAACAGGTACTATTGCTTCAGGTCAACAGTATAGTTAGGACCCAACTGGTCCTAATGTCAGGCTCATTGTTGAAATGGCTTTACACGTACCATTCCATCAGCTTAAAAATGTGGACTGGGCTGTTATATCTGTTACTGGGATAATATTCCCGGATCACTGGTTTTCATGGTGAATTGGGGATAGAAAACGCTTGTCAGGTTTTCCAAAGACCCCTCCATCCACCTACACCCCCAGTCCGGATGTGAGCCGGCCACGGTGGCTAGAGGGCGACACGGCCTCTGCTCTGGGGCTTGCAGGTCTCCTTTCTCTCCCCTAAACCCCGCGCCATTGTCTGGGTCTTCAGGAATGAGCTCTGTCAGCGAGGCTCAAAGCCAGGGCCCAGCCGGCAGACCCACCCAAACTGCTCAGTCAGCTGTGGCTGTGCATGGTCGTGTGCGCGTGCGCATTGCGCCCCCAACACTCCTGAGGTGTCACCGTTTGCGTTCGACACCCCCGGCGCAGACATCTTCTCCCCGCCACATGCGTAATGATGTCACAGGCTTGGGGAGTGTCTGACCTATGACAGGGCCCACTACGTTGTTGAACGTATGTTCTCGCGATGCTCTTGTGTCACTGTACGAGCGTTTGAACTCATAGGTCGGTGTTCCTCATGAGGCACTGCTACAGTATCTCTATCCCGGCCCTTGCACACAAATGCAGAAGCTTTTTACTGGTTGGGCCCAGAATCTGAAAAAGACGACACAAGACTCTAGCAGCTCCCAAGCCCTAAGTAACCAAACAGCGGCTGTTGTCCTGCAACTCGTGTGTGTTTGACCCAGGAGTCCCACCTGGCTCTGTCCTCGGTCCGTCTGCTTGGCGTGCGCTCTGCAGCTGCCTGTCATTTACGCAACAGCACGGGCTCCTTGAAGGCCCCCCTGCGGAGACCGTCAGCAGCGCTGGCCTGGCTCTCCTCGTTGTTGTCTGCAAACGCCGCCTACAAAAACAACGCCCTGCTGCTTCACTATAGCTGTTAACCAAGCAGACATGGTGTATTTATGTCTCACTGCGTGACTGCGCACATGCTCTGGGGCTCAGCACTGCCCTCTGCTGTGTGAACCAGGGATCTGCAGTTCTGTTAGTTTTATTTTTGATGAAATCATGCGCTGGATTATCTCTTAACTGAGGCTCTGAGGATTGTTGCTTCTGCAATGTGCTATGACATTGAGTAAAGTTCTTATGAGAATTTGGACATCGTTTCAGGTGTTGTGTTCATTTGTATTGGGGAGATTGCTCAGGGCCAATCGCATAACTAACCTTGAGTGAGTTTCTAACGAAAGGTGTTGTTCACATTAATTACATTTAGGAATATCACATGTAAGAAATCATTTTGAGGAATGACCATAACTAATTTTACGATACTAAATGTGTTAAATCCTTAGCGGTAATGAGTACTGAGTATCATTAATGACTATTTTTTCCTCAATTAAATATTTTGCTTTGCAGTGTACCCCTTCAGTTAGGGTGTGATTTGAATGCCTGTGTCAAATTTATCTTCAAAAGCCTAATGTGCCTGACCCTGAATTTGCATGACCGGGAGCAAAGACAATCTGTGACCTTAACTGGAGGTAATGGATCTCACAGATCTCTAAGGCCACACTTCTGTGCATTGATTCCCTTGTTGCTCATTCAGGCTAATTTGGGCTATTCACCTAATTAGACCGCATAGCTGTATTGTAGGAAGAGGTGGGGCTTCCCCCCCCTAATCTTCTCGTTCTATTCTGAGAGTACCGCGACGTCTGCCCAGGTGTGGACAGGTGATTTACGGCTTGTTGTGTGTCTGTGTTGCAGGATGAGGAGAACGGGAACGGGAAGGGTGAGTGAGCTTCTGTTGTTCTCCAGTACCAGCGTGTGCTGGGAGAAACATTATGACATCATCCTCCTGCCGGCTGCTGTCTTGCGGCTCCCTCTGCTGGTCACACTTGCTCATTGTCTTTCATCTGAACCCGCAGTTTCACTGAACGACACGGTCCGGCTCACTGGCCACTTTGTCTCCCGCATCTGAATATAATCATTTTTAATCTTTATTTTCCCCAGAGGTTGCAGTTTTTTTTAGAATGCTTCCTATGCATAATAGTAACTAACAGTGTGCATAGTGGTTTAATGCTTAATACAGAATTTTGTTTAATTTTAGAGAGAGCTTTCTAATGTAATTTGGCATGCATGCAGGCTTTCACTTGATTTCTGTTCATCTCTTTATTAGGCCAATATCTTAAAATGTCTTATTTCATAATAATGCACTTAGTGAACTGTTTCCATTTTTTATTTGTGTGTATGTGTGTGTGTATATATGTTTGCTCGCGTGTGTGTGTGTTTATGTGTGTTAATGTGTTTTTGCCCACGCAGGCTACCAGCGAGGTCGGCTGGAGCCAATGGACACCATCTTTGTGAAGAACGTGCGAGAGAGAGGCCCCGCCCACCAAGCCGGCTTGTGCACAGGTAAGAGAGCGGGAGACATTTTGACCGCGGTCGCCACGCGGTCTCTCCCTCTGACCTTTCTCCTCCTGGCCGAGCTGGGAAGGGCGAGCTCGTGACGTCGCGTGCGCGCGCGTGATTTACAAGGGAAATCGCCTTGACGAAAACAAAACAGCGCGTTACATAACGACGCAAAGATAATTACGAGCAGATGGAGGACTTCTCGCTCGGAAGTCCAGCGATGATAAATACGCGGTTTCCGTCCGAGAACGCTCTCCTTCTAACTCGTTTATACACACAAACGCGTGCGTGCACACGCCCACGCGGACGCACGCACATGGACGAAAAGTCACAACAATGTGCGTATATAAGCAGCGCACGCACACCACCGTCAGGGAGTTAAACGCTCTGACAGAGGCCAGGTTTCTCAGAGCCAGCGGTCGTGTTTATGTGTTGCGGTTTGTTATGTGTGGGGGTATTATTAGTCCCTGCTGTATTCAGCTAAGGCCTATGACAAAAGCAGACACAAAATGGCAAACGATACCCGAAGCGGCGTGTAGCTCAGGAGCATCGGCATGCCTGGACAGGAACTTTCGGGCCCTTCCATTCCTCCCTGCCGAGGATCAGCGCGAAGGGATGACTTCCTGTCGGTGTATGACTCACTGACTGAACCCAGCTAACCTGGGCACCGTTCCTCTCGTAGCCAATTCGAGGAGTCACCGCCCGCTACCCAGTAATACCTGCGCCGTGTCTTCTAATTTCCCCTCTCCCACCTCACGCGACCACACGCATCACCGCACCTGCCAGCTGCAATCGCGCCCGTTCGATGCCCGCCGGCCTGTTCCATTACCATGGAGGCCTGTGTCAGAGAGTTCCTGGAGGTATTTGCTTCCCGGGGTTTCCCAGAATCTGCTTTAATGACGATTCTCTGGGAAGCGGAGGCTCTCCCCCCCTGAGGGCCTGACTGCATGGCGGCCTCCCTTAGAGACACGGAGAGGCCCGGGTGCAGCTAGCCTCGTAGCCGCCCTGCTCATGAGGGGCCACAGCGCCGGCCTCTGTCTGTGCTACGCGGCTCTGGGGAGGGGGAGAGGCTTCAGCCTCTGGGCTGCGGTCATGGCGACAGAGTCGCTGGCTGCATGAGTCTCGTTCACAGGAAGTGAGCGTGGGAGACGTCATGGGTCCTGTTCGTGTGCTTGCAGGGGACCGGCTGGTGAAGGTCAACGGGGAAAGCGTTCTGGGAAAGACCTACTCCCAGGTGATCGCCCTGATCCAGAACAGGTGAGGCCCCGGCACTTTATGGACCCCAAGGTGTGGGGGAGGATAGAGGAATAGATGGGTGTGTGGTAGTGGTGGGGGGGGGGGGGACGGTTCTGTAGAATCTTTTTACTGTTTCTCTTAGCTTATAGCTACTGCTAGCACATATATTGTGATTATAACCCTGATTCAGCTTTTATACTAGCTGTTATGGCTCTGAATCGTTATAACGAAAGCTGCTGCGATGCAGCTGCAATTCCTGTTGAATGAGACACATTCATTGTGTCTTATTCTGAAATTAACTAAACGCCTTAGACCATTTAGACACGATTTTAGTGTCAGTTGCTGATGACAATAACTGTTGCAACCTGAAAGCTTTCACAGAATTTAATAATGTCTGGTGTCATAAACCCAGAGGGATTGTCTATACCTAATGTAAAAATAACCATATGGTAGCATAACGGCACAAAATGGCTGTTTTCTGTAAGAGGCATTGAAGGAGGTGTGGAGGGAGAAAGACCCAGTGGCGAACAATAGGGGCACTGAAGGCAAAACGCATGCTGGGCTGAAGCACTGTAGGTTCATTTTACGGCTCCATGGACCCCGCCAGCGGAAAAAAAACAGAAGCACAATGAGCGCGCTGACATACGCGGGGAGCCTGGTGGAAACGGCCTGTGATTGGGCGCATCCCGGAGTTACGTCTCGTCTTTCATAAGCTTCTCATTGCGCGGTTCAGAAATCCTTAACTAATCAAATCCTCAGCTGGTGACACATGCTGTGGAATTCATGCGATGTTCAGCCCTGACGACAAAAACTCTCGGTGGCCTGACAGGAGCAAGGGTGGAGTGGAGGGCACCAAGTACTTATATGTAATCCAGCAATAAACAGCAATTTGGTGTGGTGATTATGTAGCGTGTGGCTAGGCTAACATAAAGTACAGACTACGATGTTGTGTTGTGCTGTGACTTTCTCGTGCGGTGTTAAGGTTGTATTAATTCATATTCGGATTATAATTCATTAATTCATAATATATAAATCAGCTTCTTTCAGTTCAGCAACACTTGGTGTTCGGCGACAAGTTGTATCGTTGTAACATCCGGTTGTGGAGTAATGCTTTCTGTCCTTATTCAAATCTGTCCCATGATGCAGCCTCTCTTAGCCCCTGAATGGCTGAGCCTGTATGGGCACTCACTATGAGCACAAGCCAGTCCCTGACGGCAGTACAGCATGGGTTTGAGTCTCAGTTTTGTCAGGAGCCGAATTTACCCACTGATTTGGGACCCAGAAAATGTTGTGCTGCCGTGAGAAGAATGGTTTTTAGTGGCCAGGGATCCTCAGGGTGCCATAGTATTAGAGCACACACACACACACACACACACACACACACGCACACACACACACACCTCAGCTCTGGTACTTCATTGTGTGGAGCGTAGGTGGCACAGTCACCACTGCCAATTCCAATTTCACGCCTTCAGTAAAACCATGCAAATATTTGAAGGGTACCATATGCAAAAGATACATGATGAATTGAATGGTATTTGGACTGTATTGGAGTAAGTATTGGAAATACAATAAATGCCAATTCTTTGTGTATTTGTTCATGTACCACGAAGCATTGAAGTGTCTTTATGATATATTTAAAATATATATATTTTCAGCATATTCTGTTTCCACAAGGGCTTCTTCATTCATTGTTTGTTTCCCTCTGCCCTCCTCCTCCTCCTCCTCCTCTCTGTTTGCAGTGAGAGTGTCCTGGAGCTCTCTATCATGCCAAAAGATGAAGATGTGCTGCAGCTGGTAAGTGTGAGTATGAGCTTTCTGTCTCGCTACAAACCCTCCCAAACGCACACTTTCCCTGACGCACGTACACACGAGTGCATACACACGTGCATGCATGCCCCAAACACAGGCACACACCTAAACACGCATTCACACACACACTCACAATCACACTCACACCACACACACCACAGCACACACACACACACACCACACACACTCATCACACCACACACACACACCAGACACACACACACACTCACAATCACACTCACACACACACACACACACAGACACACACACACACACACACACTCACAATTACACTCACACACACACAAAATCACACAGGCAGAAGTGCACAGATAAATACACACACAGCCGACATACAGAAAAACGTGTTGTCTCTTATAGGACATACGTTCTCTTGTTCTCAAGAGCTCGAATGTCTGTTATATCACTTGAGATGCACATTGCACGGACAGACGTAGCGAGCAGATGGAGGAAAAGAAAACAATGAGAACCTCGCTCGGCGCGTGAGTCAGTTTGCCGAACCGCGAGGCATGCAGCGTTACATCACGAGCCGGTCGGGAACGGGAATCATAAGGGGATACCTGTCAGTATCTGTTGCTCAACGCACAAACAGACACACAGCACAAGTGCAAATAACACGCAAACACACCGCCTTCCAACCCTACTCTCCCCCCTTCTGCCCTTCACAAGTACCCCCAGACCAGGCCCCTGCCCCCAGGCTCTCTCCCCCCTGCACACTACCCTTCTCTCATTGCCTGTATCAGCTGCATTCCTGGGGTGACATCACCAGCCCCCTAAACCACCCCCCCCCCCTCCCCTCCCCTCCCTTTCCCTTCCCTCCCTCACTGCTGGTAGGCAGAGGGGCGGGGCCAGACTGAGGACACCACGCTGAGCCCAGCCGACAGAGAGAACAGAGAGAGAGTGAGAGAACGGACGAGGGAAGAGGCTCGGAAAGACTGAGATAAAGAGGAAAAAATAGAGGCGTCAAAAGCGTCCGGAAAGTTCCGGAAACCGCTTCTAACCGCTTCAAGGATATCCCGCGCTATTCTCAGAGCAGCCTTTATCTTCACACTCCTTTCCCCTCCCTCCTGAGGAAGGCAGTTTGGAGAGCCAGAGAGAGGATAGGAGAGCGACTGTTGCTTCCACACGCCGTCGAGGTAAAGCTCGAAGGGGCTTCTCTCTCCGTTTGAATCCGCCACGCGCAGCCTTTCTCTGATTCCGTGCAGCCTTTCGCGTGTCGGTTGATGCTGCCGGTTTCCTGGAAGGCTTTAATGTTTACTGCAGCTGGCAGGGTCTGCGGTGTTTGAGGTCGGTGTCGTACTCTCGGCCAGTAGTGATTAGAGGGCAGCTGCGTGTGTTGGCAAGTCAGACGGTTGTGTTCTAGGCACCGTGTGTGGAAGCAGAGGAGTCTCGCTTCAGCTGGTAGATAAGAACGGGAGGTCTCGGCTCGGTTCCGTCTGGCTCTTTCTCCCCTCTGTCGCTCCTCTTCCTCCCCCCCCCTGTCCCTCCTCTTCCTCCCCGCAGCACCTCTGAGCGCGTTCCCCCTTTCTCCCGCGCAGGCGTACTCCCAGGATGCCTACCTGAAGGGCAATGAGCCGTACACGGGCGGAGCCCAGAACCTTCCGGACCCGCCGCCCGCCTCCTACCCTCGCGGCAAGACCCAGCAGCCCCCCGCCGGGTCCCCTCCCATGGGCCAGAACCAGCTGGACAACTGGGCCTGCGGGCCGTCCCCTCCGCTGGACAACCGCTCCGGCGCGGGCGGCGGCGGGGGCCGGCAGGAGGGGCGGGGCCCGGAGCCGGGGGCGGGCCCCGGCCCCGGAGCCGTCAGCCCCGCCCAGCACGGCGCGAGCGGGCCGCCGGCGCGGGGCCGCTCGTCGTCCTCGGGGTCGGCCCTGGCGAGCCCGCTGTACTTCCACTTCGCCAACCACAACGCCGCCATCGCCTCGGCCTCGCAGCCCCACCCCCACCCCCGCGGCGCCGGCGGCGGAGGCCTGAGCAACAGCGAGCGCTGCCAGCAGGCCCTGACGGACTGGTACTACAGCCAGGTGCCCGAGCGCGCCGCCGTGTCCGCCATGCCCCCGCGCCACCGCAGCTACTCGCAGGACCGGCTGGCCGAGCTGGGGTCGGGGCTGGGCCACCACCGGGCCGGCTGGCCCCACAGCGCCTCCCAGGACACCCTGCTGCTGCTGCAGCAGCCCGGCTCCGGCCCCCACGCCGACCCCTACTGGGGCTGGGGCGCCCCCTACGGGCAGCCCACGTGCCGGGCGCGCTCCGAGAACCTGCTGGCGGCCGCGTACGAGCGCTACGGCCGCTCCACGGAGGCGCTGGACCGGGCGGCGGTGCTGGTCTCGCCCCGGCTGGAGCGGCCGGCCTGGCTGCAGCAGGCCCCGCCCGGGGCCGAGGGCCAGCAGAGGCCCTCGGGGAACCACCGCGACGGCGCTGCGGCGCCCCCCGCTGGCCGGCAGACCCAGCAGCAGCAGCAGCAGCAGCAGCAGCAGGCGGCGGCGGGCCGCTCCCAGCCCGGCGGCCAGCCGCGCCGGCTCCCGCCGCAGACGATGGACGACCAGCCGGTGGGCTACCGCAGCTACAGCCCGTCCTTCTACCGCAAGGCGGGCCGCCTGATGCAGGCCCACTCCTTCAGGGACCCCGCCTACTCGGGGCCCCACTTCTCCTGGACGCCCACCCCCAAAACCAGCCCCCCGGACGGCGTCTCGCCCGCCCCGCCCCCGCCCGGCTCCTCGTCCCCGCCCGACCCCCGGGACGGGACGGACCGCGAGCGGGCGGGGCCGGGGCTGGAGGTGGGCGTGGCCCAGGCTCAGGAGGTGGTGCTGCGGCAGAAGCCGCCCACGGGGAGGCGGACCTCCCACGCCCTGCGCCACCCGCACTACGCGCTGCCCGTCGACGCCGCCGAGCCGCCCTGCTTCCCCGCCGAGCCCCGGGACGCCGCCGCCGCCGCGCCCGCCGCCCCGCCCCCGGGAGACGCCCCCGCCCGCCGAGCCAATGGCAGCTTGCCTCCTCTCCCGGTGGAGGACGACTCGCTGGCCTCCATCCCGTTCATAGGTGAGTACGTCCCTCCGTCACTCTGATCAAAACCGACCCTGTAGGGATGGGTGTGGCCACAGTGGGCCACGCTCACCTCAATAGCGTCCTGGCCCACCCATTTACCTGAACCACCACACCTAGGCAGTTCTGACCCACCAATTTCTATGTAGGTCCAACTATGTGAATATTTCAGGCTATGCTGCTGATCCAGTTAGCGGTGTCCCACACACTCTGCATTGATACTCTACTATGACTCACTAGAACACACTCTACAGGGATGCAGTCTGCCTCTGCTGTAACATGCTCTACAGTGACACACTGCATTGTGACACTATAGTGACACATTCAACAGTGATACTGTGCATCTGACACACTTTACACTGATACTCTGTTGTGACATTCTGTACTGATACACTGTCGTGACACAGTGCACTAATACTCTGTATCTGACGCACTCAGCACTGATACTCTGCAGTGACACTCAGCATTGGTACTCTGCAGTGACATTCTGCACTGGTACTCTGCAGTTACATTCACTGATGCTCTGGAGTGACACAGTGCACTGGTACTCTGCAGTAATACACTGCATTGATACTCTGCAGTGACATAGTGCACTGATACTCTGTATCTGACAAACTTTGCATTGATACTCTGCAGTGAAGCTCTCTTGTTTGTCCGCTGCCCTCACTCTGAACTTGTGACCTGCTTTGCCTTCTTTGCATGAGGCGATGAGCTCAGTGAGGCTTGACAGAGTAGCGTGTTCAAAAAAACGTGTGTCCTGCACCTCCTCTAGCGCTCCCCAGCTCTCCTCAGGCGTGTGCGCCTCCTCTCGCTCTCCCCAGCTCTCCTCAGGCGCGTGCGCCTCCTCTAGCTCTCCCCACAGACTGCTCTTTCCTCTTCAGATACCACAGAGTGCCTGTTTCTCACAGTCTGCTGCCTTAAATATACCTGCTGCTTACAACGGAAGTGGCAAGAGAGGATTGGCACTAGCCTGTTCCACAGTTTGTCTAACTGCTGCTTTCACGCAACATACACACACAAAAACACACACACACACAAACACACACATACACACATACACACATCTGCACATGCCCATATATAGATACATACCTACCTGTATGGAAAAGTAATATGTGTAAATATATGGGAAATTCAAAATCTATTTAAATATATTTTTTGTAATATATGTATGAAATGCATGAATTAACATGTACTTTAATTTATTTTCAAATATATGTGCATACATGTCATAAATATTCAGCGGCCAATTGTGAATATTTAGATGTTTTCACAATATATTTGAAATGTAAATATATGATGCAAAATATAAGTACATATGTTAAAATACACATAGTCCCAATATATTTCCATAAATAATTGTTCTGTTTGGGCACACGCACACGCGCTCACACACAGGCACACACTCAGAGGCAGGGTCCACCTCTAATCTGGGCATCGGCGTAACAGCTGGTCATACTTGTTGAATACCGGTCGCCTCACGATTCTGAATATAGAAATTGAGTGATGCTGAAGCCAAGGTTCTGTTAGCAGGGTGATGGATGCTGCGTGTGCCGTGATAGCGAGGCGCTCAAAGCAGGGCTGACGACATCCGTCGGCCGTCGCCCGCTTCATTTCTTTCCCCCGCGCTCATCGGGTTTATTACGGCTTTCCCTTCATTTCCAGTCTGCGACTTGCATAATGTCGGCAACTCCACAGATGCCCAAACAATGAGTCTTGCCTGAGATTTGATGCCTCATTAACTGTTAATACTCGGTTTTCCCCTCTTCATCCATTTCCCCGAAAGTCTACCTTGGAATGGAAAATGGGGAGGGCAACGTGGCTCAGACATCTAACGAAATACCGTAATTCGCCGAGTCTTTATCCTAAACGGAGCAAAGCGTGATTACGGTTTTGTGTAATCTGGGAATGGTAGTGTAGCCCGCAGTTGTGCGACTCCTTTACGAGAATCGCGAACGTGAATCTGCCAGCGAAGCGTGCCGAAATGCCGGAGTGAAAGCTGCACGCGGAGAGGCGGGGTCAGGAGCTCCGGCTCCGCGGTCGTGTTGCGGCTCGCTCGCATTACTCACCTGCCGCCGCCGTGGAAACGTGCCGGCTGGCCAGCCGTAATTCCTCCCCCCCCCCCCCCCAACTCCCAGTTTGCATGGCAAAACACGGAGCTGTCACATGATCCTTTCCTTCTCTCAGCGACCTGATCCGAGGTCAGTGGGGAGAGTTGAAGTGGTGTAAATCTAAGGGGTGGCGTCTGGCAAACAGCCTCAGCCATAGCTGCCTCTGTTGGGGAAAAGGCTTTAGTTGGACAAACAAAACATGTGCAGTAATTAGCCCTTTAAAGGTTAACATGCTTTGTTCGTCCATTCACTTTCCCTGTGTTCTGTTCTCTTCTAGAAGCACCAAAAGTAGTTTTAACAGAGTTTTTATCTGCAGTCTCATTTGCTAACAGAATCAACTGGATGCTGTTATACCAATTGGTTTCAGCCATCATCCCTGCAAATGTAAGGCGTTGTCACAGTGTTGCTTTGATAATATAGAAATGTTACTCTGTTGCTAAAATGTTACAGAGAACTTGAAATTATTGACAGATGTAGTCAGCCAATTTCCACATTAGATTCTCTGGAAATGTTTTTGCTCTTCACGTGGAGATTGAGAGGAACTTTAGACGAGCGCGGTGGTGTGAAGGTTTGTTTGGCTCCGACACGGGCTGCAGCATCAATGGCCAACAAGTCAGAACAGCTCGGCGGATCAGCGCATGCAGACGGAACCCTCAGCGGAGGGAGAAGCAAAACAACGTCGAGCTGCGGCGGGAGGGCGAAGAATTACCCGAAACTCGACTTTGGGTGCTGCAAGCCGAGGCACGTCTAATGGCTGAAGACTGAAACTAGGACACGTTCAGTTGAAGGGCCCATCTCTCTCTCTCTCTCTCTCTCTCTCTCTCTCTCTCTCTTATAATGTCTAACTCTAGACGTTGTCAGAAGCTGTATGTATGGCTGCAGTATCGGCTAGTGCCGGCGGTCAATCCGAACAAGGTTTGGGGGGGGGGGTGAATGGTATGCTTGTATGCAGTGTCCCCCTATCTGATGTTATTGTTGAATGACTCTGCCACAGTCAGTCACAGCCATGTGCCTTTCATTTACTTTGAAAACAGTGTTAGGGTGTCTCATGAGGGGAGAATATTGGGATTCTCTGTGTCCACCTCTAGTATCTGACTCTCTTATCTGGTAGCATTATGATTGTATGAAGAATTAGGCATCAAGTTCAGTTTCTGGTCTGGCGAGTCGTTACTGAACCTGGTGTGCTAAGAGAATGGGATCAGGACTTTTAGAAGGGAGCATAAATGTATGATGTAAGAGTTAGGGGAACTGAGTCAGGTGAAATGATAAAAGGTCTCTTTCTCTGATGGACCAACGTACATGCTGTCTCATTGCAGTGTCTGTGCTTGTCCTCGGTTGCGAGGGTGAATTTAAGGGTGGGAGAGGGTGTGGCCACTGTTGGGCTTCCTTGGCTCATTGGTGCAACACGATGTCACTCATGGACGATGGTCTCTGTGACGGTCAAGGCAGCTGTCCTGGGCTCCCATGATCCCAGTGTAGAGGAGGCCTGAAAGAGAATCATGTAGAGGAAAAAGAGGCCGGGTTCATCCAAGGCGCCTGTACAGGGTCAAAGGTGAATAGGTTAATTTAGATACTCTAGGAGGTCCCATTTAAGGATGTGATGGATTGGACTTTGTCAAACTGTGCAGACAGCAGCACAGGCAAGCCTGAGTGGAGTAGACTCTCCAACACCATAGGATAGGGGGTGTCATTTGTGATAGTGCTCGCTATGGAGATTTCCATGTCATATGTACTATGACAGTGAGCTAGTCCAGGCTTCGACACTACGCCCCATTGTCTCCTATGGCTTCCTTCAAGATCTGGAATGTTCCATAGAATGGCTCTTGGTCGTGGAAAAATAGCGGATGCACTTGGTGGACAAATCTTTCTTCGGCCATTCTGTGTCTACTCTTTTCTGCAGCCCTCTGGACTCCACGCATTTCCCTTCTCTGTTTCCACACATTCTCAGTTTGTGATGTCACCACGGAACCATGTGTGGATAGATTTAAACAATCAAATCTTTATGCTAGAACACATTTTATTTAGCCTTGCGCCCTTTTCGGCAGGATGGCTATCGCTACGCGGCCGAGGTGTAGCCTCGTTTAGCTTAGCGTGCGTTGCGCTTTCCAGCCCAGAGACGAACAGAAGCCGAACGTTACAGGGTTGTGTTCGATGAGAAGACTCCCGCACACCCTGTAGAGTAGTAGCTCTCTCCCGATAAAGGAAGTGGGGTCTGTGTGTGGGGCCGTGGTGCGGTCGCAGCGGGGTTAATAACACCCTTTGTTAAATGTGCGGCGGGCCTATTTCTGGTGCCCGCTGGTAAACAGGCGGATTCCAGTCATTTCTGCCCTCGCTCCTCACCGGGCTGTGAATAGCAGGCCTGTTCGTGCGCGGGGTCTGAGGGGGGAGCCGGTGTCCGCTCCACGGGGAGACAGAGAGAAAGCAGGGGAAGAGTGAAGGGAACGGAAACAGCGAACGCTACGTTGCGCGCTGCCGCGTACGTCTTAGCAACAAAGGCGTCTTGATTCTATGTACAGAGTGAGAGAAATCAAAGAGGGGTGTTTGAATTGGACGGTGGGGGGGGGGAAAGAAAGGCTGTTAATTGGACGGAGGGAGCGAAAGAGAGGGTGGAGAGTGGGGTATTTGAATTGAATTTGAGAGAATAGAAGAAAGAGGGAGAGTTCTCTAGAGTGGTACTCTGCTGCCCCCTGCTGCCCTGAAAGAGAGTTGCGCAGGGATCTAAGGCTAAGTAAAGAGGAAATGAAAATGAGTTTGGAATAGATTCAGAATAACTGTGCTGCGGGCATATGAGGCATGCTACTCTGCACACTTTTTGCAGAGTAGCATGAGTTGCTTTTGAAAATTAGAGAATTCATAGTGCTTTTTGAGGAAGAGGAATAGAGGATCTTCTCGTTTCCGGGCGCCTCAGAGTTTGTCCCTGTTGATCATCCTTTCATTAGTGTTAGGGGGCCATTGTCACCTCTTTGATTGGGTGCTCCAGAGTGGTGTGAGGAAAAACACCTGGGAGGCATAGCCAGGCAGCTGTGTGATGTTTGCCTCTGTCACGTGGAATATCCCGTTAAGATGGCAAACATGCTTTCCTGTGTCATGTTATGGCAATAAAGTGCAAAGAGTGCATTTCAACATCTAGAAAATTATAGAAATGAAGCAGCACTCATGCACACACACACACACACTCTCTCTCTCTCTCTCAAATATGCACACATACACAGACGCGCACTTGAAGAACTGAAACTTTGCTCTCTGAGAAAAAACATCTCACATTTCTCTTTGACTCATTTTGTCATTTCACATCGAGCCTGAAGGCGCAGTTCAATGGTGGGTCTAGGTTTCTGTCTTTCTGTCCCTCTCTGTCTCTCTGTCCATTTGTCCGGAGATTTCTTTTCAGCTGTAATGAATCCCTCTGTGCGCCCAGCGTTGGCCCGGGGTCTGTGGCCTCTGTGAGATACCTGCTGTCTGTGCGTCTGTAGGTGACAGTCCCCTATGTGTGTAACAGCCCTCTTCCCCCAACACAGGAGGCGCCAGAGAGTACTGCCCTGTGGAGTGTGTGTGTGTGTGTGTGTGTGTGTGTGTGTGTGTATGACTGCGGTTTGATGTGCAGGGTAAGCTGGCAGTTCACCATGGGCAAAATGTAGTTATTTCACTGCTTGCTTTACTACTGCATTTAATAAAGTGTAATATATTGGCAGTGTGTTACAGTAAACCATCTGAGCTTACAGAAGTACTGTACATCTACTGTACATCTTAATATAATCCAAAAGTACATAGAATTCCATGTACTGTATACTTCTGATTAATAGGTGGAAAACACTATAGTCATCATGAACACCTGGGCCAAATTATTATAATGTGCCTGGTTTATATATCATATTTTCTCAACATTCAGGTTTAATTGAAATATTGCTGTCCATCACTATTTGTTTTTATGGTATTTTAATAGCATTGCAATTCTTAACTGTTATATGCTACATTAATGTAGTTATTCTTATTATCCAAATAGCCACCATATTTAAAGTGCAGTATTGTTTAAATGTTTATTCCTTACTTAGCAAATGCTCTTTTCTTACACTTTTACATTGCATCCATTTATACAGCTGGATATATACTGAAGCAATGCAGGTTGAGAATATAAGGATACAATGGCAATGTTACACCTGGGAATTGAACCTGTGACCTTTAGGGTACAAGACCAGTTCCTTACCCATTATAAATAATAAACAACACTTAAATCTTTCTCCGTTGTTGAAAACAATATCTTGGCGATTCATTAATAAGAGAACAGAGACATCCTGAAATACATAAGAACATGGTGCACTGCTAAGTATGTATGTGTATGTATGTGTCTGTGTGTGCTTGTGTGTGTGTGTGTGTGTGTGTGTGCTTGTGTGTGTGTGTGTGTGTGTGTGTGTGTGTCCAGTTTCGTCCACACGCGTACAGGCGTGTTCTCAGTGTAGCTGTGTGTTTATGTCTACTCCCTGTAGAGTAACCCGGCAGTGCCTCATGGCCCTGCTTCTCTGTCCCCTCCTAAACCCCCCCTTCCCTCCTCCTTCGACCAACCCCCCCTCCCCCCCGACCCCGCAGATGAGCCGACGAGCCCGAGCGCCGACCTGCGTGCCCGCCACGTGCCCGCCTCCTCGGTGGTATCCAGCGCCATGAGCTCCGCGCCCGTCGTCACCACCAGCCCCGTCTCCCCCACCTTCACTTTCCCCCTCACACGGCTCTTCTCCCACGACTGCAGTGAGTGTTACCCCACCCCCCCACCCCACCCCACCCCAACCCAACCTCCCACTGCATGCCCCTGCATGCCCAAACGATTCGCCCACGCTGTGCTCCGCCCCCTCCCCCCGCGGGTAGGGGCGGGGCCGAGGGACTCTCTGGACGCTCCTCCTGTCTGACCAGGCCTGACCAGGCCACCCGCCGCGGACAGCAGAGTGAAAATGCCCTGGCTGTGAGAGAAAGAGGCTCGCTCTCTGAGCACGGCCTGACTTCAGCGTCTGATTGGTTAGCGCTGACAGGACGCGTGCCTGTTCCACCCACGGGCTCATTACTGCTTTCCTAATTGAAATGTGGACAGAATGAAGACAAAATTTCATCCTGTTTGGCTTCAAATGAAAGACGTGATATGAGCTTCCACTACGGGCAACATCCACATGGGGTCCTTCAGACCACGCGATGGGCAAAGTGACCTGCAGTGGCCGCGGGCTCCCTGTAACCCTAACCTCCCTCTTTCCCTCCCTCCTTCCCGGCGACAGTCTCCCCTCCTCTGCCTGTCCTCCCTTCTCCTTCTCCTCCTCTCTCACTGCTGTTTTTTTTTTTTTTCCGTCAACCCAGGTAACAGCGTCCAAGGTCCTCTCGGCTCTTACGTCTCCTCCGTCTCTCCCTCTTTGTTTCTGAGCAGGCAGTATCAAGGCCAGCCGTCGCTCGTCCTACCTGCTGGCCATCACCACGGAGCGCTCCAAGTCATGTGACGAGGGCCTCAACACCTTCCGGGAGGAGGGTCGCGTCTTCTCGTGAGTTCTGAGACGGGACTGAAGGCTCCCTTTAATACGGACAGTATGGGAGGAGGGGGAGAGTAGATATGGTTTGGGTTTTTGTCCTGTTTGGGGTGTCTGTTGTTGTAAACTGTGAACTCTCTTGTGTGGGTCAGCTTCCTACTATTTCAAAGCAGAACACTGTATAATTAATAATAATATAATAAATAAAATATAATACATTTTAACGTCTTAATTTGAATCCACGTTAACTAGCTTCCTTTCTCTCTTCAGGAGACTACCAAAAAGAGTTAAAAGCTTTTTCACTGATGGGGTGAGTTTTCGCATCGACAGTGTTAATGCTGTTATCCCTGCATAACCAGTTTTCACAACATACTAATTATATTTCTCCCCAGAATATAAACGCAAAACAGGCTATAACGGTTATGATTATACTTTACGTTAACTTCTAATGATAGCTATTACCAGAATTTATTGTTCCAGTGACGATGTACTGTTACAGCCTGCTTCATGGAGCAGATATAATGTCCTTTCAGTGGAGAGACAGCAGGTTTCCTAATAAATGAATGTGCCATTGGCTGGACTGCAGATGCAGCCTGTGAGTGTGTACGGCTTCATTGCGTTGGTCATGTGAGTTCCTGTCTGTGTGTCAGTCCCTGGACAGCCTGGGCTCCGCTGAGGAAGCCCGCTCCAAGCGCCACTCCACCTCGGAGCTGGGAAACATCTCCTTCAGCGACGTGCGCAAGGAGGGCTGGCTGCACTACAAGCAGATCCTCACCGAGAAGGGCAAGGTGAGGCCCCCTGCCCACAGGGGCACTGCGGGAGATGTGGGGCATTGTGGGAGCCGGTACAGGGCATTGTGGGAGCCGGTACATGGCATTGTGGAAGCTGGGTATTGTGGGAAATGACGTGGGACTTTGTGGGAACTGGCACGGGGCATTATGGGAACCGACGCTGGGCATTGCGAGAACCAATGCAGGGCATTGTGGGAAACATTGGGCATTATGGGACCCGATGCAGGGCATTGTGGGAGCCGATGCGGGGAATTGTGGGAGCCGAGGCAGGGCATTGTGGGAAGCAATGCAGGGCATTTGTGGGAGCCGATGCAGGGCATTTTGGGAGACGTTGGGCATTGTGGGAGCCAACACAGGGCATTGTGGGAGCCACCGCGGGGCATTGTGGGAGCCGATGCGGGGCATTATTGGAGACGTGGAGTTTTGTCAGAGCCGGCGCCGGGCATTGTGGGAGCGGGACGGGTGCACGTACCGGTGAAGCAGCGGAATCAATAGAGGTGGATTTGCATCTGATGAATGAGCTGTTGTGAAGAGGTCAGAGCAGAAAGGCTGATAGCTATGGGAGGGGCAGGGCTGGCCCAATTCTGTCCAAAGGGCACCTAAGGCCAAATTCTGAAACAATATCATTGCTTTACCTCTCGGTTATCTATTAACTCCACGTACTGTCTGACTGGAGCTCAGTGCCGGCAGAGTCTGGAGCACGAGTGGATAGACGTATCTATACAACTGCTGCTAATTGTCCTTATCCGGTTTTATTACTATTGTGTCACATTTTAAGTGTGAACCCACACACCTGTTACTCACCTCATTGTCACCCGACTGCATCTAATGGGTTAGCATTCTCCTCGTGTGCTTTGCATGAAGTAACTTAAGTAACACAGTTTATTATTAATGATTATGGTTCCACCATTAATAGCGCTTTCGGTTATATCATCTGTCTTGATTTTATAGTAAGCATTTTTTCACATGCAGTGCACAAAGGGTATAAAACTGGTGCCTTGTGTTATATTTGAATTAATCTGCTTCCCAGGATTGGTCCTCAAATTGACTCATTTGGCAGTCGCACAAAAAAAACTATTTTCGGGTTTTGGCGGATTATTATTTTCATACTCTACTAGAGCTTGGAGTTCTGATGTTTTCTAAAAAAAATAAGTCATGAAATTGCAATACATTCCCTGATTTTTAAAAAGTTAACTTTTTTTAGGTTTTAAGTTCTTTAACAGTAAATCCCGAGTGCCAGTGAAATCCCTCAAATACAATTAATAGGCCTAACCAAACACTTTTTAGGTTCAAACAAACTCTTTCCTGGAGTAATATTTCTCGTAGAACAGGCCTGGTTGTCTGTCATGCCCCTCCTTATTGTAGTTAGACCACATTTATTAGGGGATGTTGAAATTCTAAGATGGCTTCTCTGCCCCTTATTAAGAAGGGACAGAGCGCAGCTGTTAGCCTGGGTGTGAGAGCTAGCGGTGACGCATTACATTACATTACAGGCATTTAGCAGACCACTGGCATCTTATCCAGAGCGACTTACACAACTTTACATAGCATTTACATTGCATCCATTTGTACAGTCGAATGTATACTGAAGCAATGCAGGTTAAGTACCTTGCTCAAGGGTACAATGGCATTGTCCTACCCGGGAATCGAACCTGCGACCTTTAGGTTACAAGACCAGTTTCTTACCCGTTACACTACATCGCCGCTCCACTGACCTGCCTGCTCTCCCTCTCCCCGTGTCCGTCTCGCAGAAGGTGGGCGGCGGCATCCGGCCGTGGAAGCACGTGTACTCGGTGCTGCGCTCGCACTCGCTCTTCCTCTACAAGGACAAGCGGGAGGCGGTCATGCACAGCGCGGCGGCGGCCGGCAGCGGGGCCGGGGGGGCGGGCCACGGCGAGGACGAGCAGCCCATCAGCATCCGCGGCTGCCTGGTGGACATCGCCTACAGCGAGACCAAGCGCAAGCACGCGCTGCGCCTGACCACGCAGGACTTCTGCGAGTACCTGCTGCAGGCCGAGGACCGCGACGACATGCTCGGCTGGATCAAGGTCATCCGCGAGAACAGCAAGACCGACAGCGAGGTCAGGGGAAGCGCGAACGGAGCGTTCGTCTCACGGTCGAACGCTCCATCTCTGCCCCCCATCCCTGTGCCTGTCACACTCTGTGCTCTAAGAGGTTTTAATGTGCATTCTCCCTGAACATACGTTAATGTGCGCGTTCCCCACTTTGGTTTCTGTTCACTCTAACCAGAGTTGAAAATTGACACGTTATTTATTTGTTGCTTCTCGCACAAAATTACGAGTTCACTGGATGCTGAAGATAAGTGATGTAAGTGTGTGTAAGCAGTTGTTTGAGGCCGTGAACGCTGGAGGTTGGTTGAAGGCACACTGGAGATATAATTTATGACGGCCTGCATTACCTTGTGGTTCCTGAATGGTTTATTGACAGCTCCTGCAGATCAGCTTTTAATGGGGATGAATCTCTCAGGGATTTGTGTTCATTTCTATTGAGTGCTCCTCCGAATCTTTCTTAGATATCAAATCAATAGAAGCTGTGTGTTTATCATATTTTTTAGCCTTCAGAATGTTATGGGTACATTTCTGTTGTGAAGAATCTGTACATTTGAACAGCATTAGTGCGCACTTTAACTGTACACATTCGTCTCCCGCGGCGTGAGCACTCTCAACATTTCTATTTCAGGATCTGAGCTTCTCTCGGCAAGCACTTATCAATAAGAAGCTGAACGACTACAGGAAGCACAGGTGGGTACACCTGAGAGAGCAAAAGAGAGAGAGAGAAGGAGAGATGAGGGCCCTGTATAGCTTTCTAGGCTAATGCACAAATATACTGCAATTAATATCTTGTTGTGTTTTTAAAGCTGGATCTGTCACTTGACTCCATTTAACGTTAACTCCTGTTTATATGGCAAATTGATTGTTACTGATGTCCTCGTGCTATTCTCGACCACAACAGGATATAATACGTGAGGGTTTAATTGAATCCGGGCCATAATTAAAGTAATTAGCTGCTGTGGTTGGGGAACTGGGTTTGTAACCAAAAGGTTGCAGTGTAAAATCCCCAGGGATGACTCGCTGTTCTGCCCTTGAGCAAGATAATGAACCAAAATCGATTCGGCAAATGCCCAGCTGAGACGATTTGTTAAAAATGTACGTAAATCACCTTGGGCAAGGACTTGTGGGTAATGACTCTCCCATTTTTGTGTGATTGTTGCGAATGGAGAGATGTGCACTGCGGGTGGGCTGAGCTGTTGAGCCGGGGGTATTTGGCGACTCTTTTGTTAGCGTAGCCCCTGTTGTTATTGTGAACGTGCCTGAATGAAGGCCTCCCTGGGCGAGTGTGCATTCTCAGCCTCTCCCCCATCCCCCCCCCCCGCAGTCCAACGGGCAGCAAGCCGGACGCCTCCCCCAGGGTCCCCCGCATGAAGCCGCCGTTCCTCCTGGCCAAGATGGAGAACGCCACGGGGGCTCCCCGCTCGCCCAAACCGGACGGCAAAGGTGAGCGGCTCGCTCGCTCCCTTCCTGCTCCGAATTTCCGCTCCCGGCCGTAGCCCCTGAGGCTCATGGGAAGTCTGACCAGGATGTGACGTAACAGGCCTCTTCTTTGTCCTCCTCTGTCTTTCGGCAGACGAGAGCAGCCCCCCCAAGTCGCCGTGGGGGATCAACATCATGAAGAAGGCCAAGAAGTCCGGGCCCAAGGCCTTCGGGGTGCGACTGGAGGACTGCCAGCCAGGCATCAACAACAAGGTCAGGCTTCACCCCCCTCTCTCTGCCTGTCTGTCCGTCTGTCCATCTGTCCACCTTGTCCACTTGCCCGTGTCCACGTCTGTCAGTGTTTACTGACTTCGTGGTATGTGGTGTGTGTGTATATTTACAGTTGTAGAGCTCCGGTGATAGCGCTTGCTAGTGTCTGGGTCTATAATTAGTTATGTGTCCGCGTCCTTCGGCGCTCCCTGATAAGCTGCAATATAGCGCGATAAGCTGATGTTGAACCGAACTGCCCTTCCTCTGTGTCCCGCCGCAGTTCATCCCCCTGATAGTGGAGATCTGCTGTGGGCTGGTGGAGGACATGGGCCTGGAGTACACTGGGATCTACAGAGTCCCCGGGAACAACGCCGTGGTGTCCAGCCTGCAGGACCAACTCAACAAGGGCGTCGATATCAACCCCACAGAAGAGGTGAGGTGCCGCCTTGCGCTGTTCATAGAATTAATATGGCTCCTCCAGACGGTTGCAAATGGTTCCTCTAGACAGATGTTGGGGTAGGATAGTAGTATGAGGAATACGTAAGGTCTGTACCTATTTCCTCAGCATCATCTGGGGACTGAAAAAACAGACACTAATTTTCTATGCCAGTTTTCTGTATGTGTCTCGGAATGGGGAGACAACCGATGGGGGGTAACCTACATAGGGGAGTGTGTTGTTGATTCTCCTCAAATCTTTCACCGCAGAAATGGCAGGATCTGAATGTTATCAGTAGTTTGCTCAAGTCCTTCTTCAGGAAGCTTCCGGAACCCCTCTTCACGGATGGTGAGTCTTTCCCCCGTCATGCTGTTGGGCATGAGAACAGATACATCACCAACACATGACACAATGCCCCTTTGGCCAGCTGGATCATGTTTCTGTTGTGTGTGCTTGACGTGCCATATATCTTCATTATGCTTTTCTAGTAATATTTATGGCAATGAACTAAAATAAAAAGGTGAGAACACAATAAATCTTCTGATATATAATAATGAGGTATCTCTACTCTGGATAGTGCGAAGGGGCATGTTGGAAATGGAACTCGGGTCGCTGGGCTTGTTGCCGCCTGGTGGAAAGTCTAGATCCCTTTGGCTATACATAAGGCAGCCACTGCCACCAAACAGAACAGTCATCAGCCCGCACAGTTCTTTCTGGGAGTGCCTCATATTTCATCTTTATCATAAGGCTGCCAACTGAGTGTTGAAGGATTCATGATCCTCCTCACTTTTTTCACAAATTCCATTCAGGCACGAGTGTGTAACTCCCCTGCCCTCCTCTCCACACAGACAAGTATAACGACTTCATTGATGCGAACCGCATGGAGGACACGAAGGACAGGCTGAAGACCATGAAGAAACTGGTACGTGTCTGAGGAAGAAAGAAGCGTTCGAAAGGTAGCGTAATTGTGAGTTATCGTCTTATCTGCCGTCTTTTAATGTTGCCTTTCTTTTCTTCCCTGCTTCTCGCTTAGATCCACGACTTGCCGGATCACTACTACCACACCTTGAAGTTCTTGGTGGGCCACTTGAAGACAGTAGCAGATCATGCAGAGAAGAATAAGGTCATTATTGTACACACACATATACGTGCGCGAACCCATATTTCCTTTATGGGTACTTGATTGCTCTAGCCTGACTCCTGTATGATTTCCTGTGTGCTCTCACTGCTAGTTTGTTGAGTTTGTCTGCATTGTGCTTTCATTTATAGCGGGTAATGAATATTGTTGTGGGTATTTTTTCTCAGAATCTTAAGAAGGTAAGCCTTACTGACTACTTTAAACTGCGACTTGATCTAAGATGTCCTTTTGGTTGGCCTTAAGTAGCAATATACCACCAATGACTCATATAAAGACCATCCAGCCCAAATGGATGCAAGCTTATTTTCTATTTTAACAACATGGATGCTCAAAGGAAAAATGACAATCGTGTCAGTCTGAAACTAGCTAAACAACTTGTGTTATTGCTGCCGTCGCCTAACACTGGCTGTAAGTTAGAACCCAGAGATAAACAAAGAATCATGTGAATGGTGCAGGTATTTGCTCCAATCATGCACCTGATTTCACCTATTATTTTACCTTCTTGGTTGAGGAAGCAAGCTCATTAGTGAAATCGGGTGATGTGGTTATGTGGCTGGAGCCTATTCCTGCAGAAACTACAGCCCCCAGGGCCAGGTGTTGCGGTGTTGGGTATCATTGATGTAGATTACTGTATGTAAACTATATGAAAACATACCACACAATACAAGAGCTCCATGAATGACTCTAGAGCAAGTATGAGGTTGTTACAGCCACTCCCTGAATGACCACAACATAAAAGTGCAAGGAGACAGTGAATTAAAAGATAAAAAGTTTATTTGAACAAAATGAGTTGAGATTGAATGGATTTGTGAAAGCAAGTACATGTGTAAATGCATGCGTGTGAGGAACAAGGAAAAAAGAAAAAAATATGAAAGAGCACGGACTAGCCAACTCCTAGGCTGTGAAGGAGAAAAACCAGAAGTGCTGGCACCAAAAAAAGAACCAAATCCCAGGTCCTGGGCATCCAAGTCTTTTAAACCTGTTGGCCCAGGTAACTCCAATCAAATTAGGTGATACCAATCAGGTCTGGGGAGGGGAGGGGGAGACAGACAAAGCCATAAGGGAGAAACAGACACGTGTAACAAGGTGATTTTAGAAAGAAAATCTAATTATTGAGACTTGATGACTTGTAGTTTAAAACTACCAATTTGAGACTTGATTCAACCTGAGCTCTAGATCTTGGGACTTGACTTGTTTGTGACTTCCAAAATATGACATTGTCCAACCTCTACAAAAGTGTGACATATTGTGAGCTGCACTCGCTAATTCAGGCGTGGTTACTTGATATTCATCACTATTTTAGTAAATGAGTTCTTAATGTGGTGCAGATAGCATTTGCAGCTGTTGTGCAATAACGAGCACCAACTGTGCTTGCTATTTTTTCTTATCTGCCCCTTAGTGTCTGGCTTGACAGTGCTCTAATATACTTGGAGTTAGAGGCATAGTCATTGGGTAAAATGTGGCTAAAGTAGTGCGAGTAATGCACCATTTACATTATCCTAAATGGCATAATGTTAGCTAGGCTGTACAGCATAACAGCAAACTGAACCCCAGTATCTTAGCAACAATTTTCCATGGTCATGTTGCCTAGCTAATAAGCACCTGTCAGTCTAAAGGGCGGCGTTTAATTGATCATTTAAGGTGGGTCGCACTTTTCCAGTTTTGCTTTTTCTTTTTTTAAACCCTGCACCAATGCCAGATATACAGTTCACATTGGGCGGCAAGGTTATATCTCACTCCTAATTTAATTCCTGCAGAAAATCACTTGCCCGCCTGCTGGAAACATTTCAAGCTGCGAAGACAATAGGGATTGATGGGAGCGTTACCTTTTATGGCTCCTGATGGAAGAGGCCCTTAAAAGCGAATGGGGCTTCCAGTGCAATTGCCCCCGGACAATCTGAGGTGTTGTCGCAGATGGTGCTCGCTCCGTAAAGGGCTGGGTCTCCAGGGGTTGTGGGAGGGGAGGATTGATGAGCCCCCCAGGGCACCACGGGAGCCGCATCCTCAACAAAAAGGAGTTATTTATAGCGCGGGACTAAATTATTAGAGGTGTGGATAGTACAGTGTGTGTGTGACAAGGAGTCTTCCCATGAACCTTGCCTGGTGTCCAGGTGGGACAAAGTCCTGGAAAGAGCTAGGGAAGGGGGGTGGGTTGGGGGGGGGGGATTCAGTGAAATTTCATTGCAGAGTTAGCAGTAAGGTTAAGGAGTAGAACATTTTCTGGAATCTTGCCATGGTGCTGCATGTCAGCATAGGGAGACACAGTTGTATTTGGAGGTTGTGGCTGAACATCTGGTGCAGGAAAGACGGGTGCATGTTTTTGGGGCACTGGGACTCCTTTTAGGGAAGTGGTGACCTGTCGGAGCAATGTGGGTACTCCCAAACTGGAGGAGTGCAGCTGCATTGCACTGGTGTATGCGTAGGGTAGCAGAGGATTATTTAAACAAAGGACATGGGGGTCAGGGAGGTTAATTAGTGATAGGAATAGGAATGTGCAGACTGCCTGGATGGGAGCTATCAACACTGCTTATAATAATATTAGTGTGATAATCATAAATAAAAATTTTCAGAGCATAATTTTTTATCAGAGGTGGATTAATACACCTGGGGGTGAAAGGAGAGGGAGGGGAAATGTACAAGCAATACTCCTGAGATTCCTTTGCTTCAACACTAGAAGGAGGAAAAAAAACTCATTTTGGGAACTTGAGCTTGTCGTGTCTAATGGGGGTTATAATGCATAGTTGGGATTGCAGAGAAATGACTTTGTGCTGGAAACAGGAATGTAGGGGGGTATGTTCAAGGGCATAAAGACAACACCCTCCCTGGGAATGGACCTGCAACCTGTGATTTAAAGTCCAGCTCCCTAACCATTATAAGCCATCGCAACAGGAAAAGGTCTGAGATGCATAACCTCTTCAGGTTTACCGAAAGGACATTAAGGGGGGATTTGATAGAGGGTTTTCTTAAGATTAACGTGAACAGCAAAATATTTTTCGGAGGTATTTTCAATTCTGTCAGTAGAGCTAGGAAGGAGATGTGGAAATTCTGCATGGATGGTCAGGGTTATCAATGCAGAGAAGAGCTTGCCAGGTCATGTAGTGGAGGCAGAGACCTATACAGGTCCAGGCTTGATACAGTGAGGATACTTCAAGTTTGCAGGTGAATGCCAAGCCTTAATGGACAGAGGGGCCTGTTCCCATCATTATATACTATTATGTTCTTATGCTCTTACATGGTCTTTTGTTGCATTAAGTGACTGAAAGACAGTGAATGGATGGCTTTGATCCAAAGACAAAGGCATTGAAGGAAGTGTGTTTTGGACAGAGTTGGAACTAGGGTTTTGGGGTGCCTCAGCCTTTGTGGCCCCAAAGTGTTCCAAAAAAACAAAACTTAAATTGTGTGGCCCTAAATTGCAGAGAGTGTTTGTACCAGCGGCCAAAACCAAAATTGTCTTATAATTGACAGGTTACAGCGCTGGAGCAGCTCTGATGCCTAATACGGTGGTGGAGATAGCTTGCGTTGGTGTGTTCCTTGACCTCTAATAGGCATGATAACACACTCCGCCTCTGTGTTTAGATGGAGCCGCGTAACCTGGCCCTGGTTTTTGGCCCCACGCTGGTACGCACCTCGGAGGACAACATGACCGACATGGTGACCCACATGCCCGACCGCTACAAAATCGTGGAGACGCTCATCCAGCACGTGAGTGTAACCTTCCCCGGCTCCCAGCAGCCTGGCCCCCCTACCCCCCCCCCCTTATTTCAGGCAGCACTGACACCCCCCACCGCTCTGCACTGACCATACCTCTCTCTTTACTCTCCCAGCATGCCTGGTTTTTCAACGAGGGGTTGGACAAGGACGAGAAGGTAAGAGCCGCAATGGCGCCGACTCGCGAGTAGCTTCCGCGTCAAATTATTGACGCCATGGGTGTTTCAGCCTCCGAGCAAACATAGCAAATAATTCATCTTGAACAAAGTAAGCAAAGTGGATATTTACACAAAGATTGAAAGGGCAGCTGTGGTGTCAGAAAGTTCAGCGATCGTACGCAGCCTCCTGTGGAGCCCGTTAGCGCGGCTGAGCGTGTACCCACCTCTCTGTCTGTCTGTCTGTCTGTCTGTCTGTCTGTCTGTCTGCCTGTAGACCCCGGTGGACACGGCGGACCTTCAGCCCGTCCCGAACATCGACCACCTGCTGTCCAACATCGGGAGGACGGGCGTGATGGGGGAGGCCTCAGGTGAGAGAGCAGCCCCGGCGGCCGCGGCGGCCATTGTGTAGAACGGGGTGCCTGCGCACACCTGAGCCACAGAGCGTAGCCCGAAACTGCTGAATCGCCTACGCCTCTGACGATCTGTCGTAGCGCCCGCGCGAGAGGGGAGGGCTTTGATACTGAAACTTTTTTCGACTTTTCCTGATGTTGGCACGAGTGTACCTTTTTTCTCTCTCGTTCCCTGTTGCTCTTTCTTTCTTTTTCATATGCTTTTTTTCCCCCCCCACTGTCTTTCTCTGTGTGTTTTTCTGCGGCCTCTTAGCTGAGCCTGTGGAGCAACCACTGCGGTAGGACAGGATTTCCCCTGGCGTAGTGAGCGTGTGTGAGCGTGCGCGTTCCTGTGCGTGTGTGTGTGTGTGTGTGTGTGTGTGTGTGTTTGTGTCTGTCTGTGTGTGTGTCTGTGTTACCCTCTACAAATGAAATCCCTGCTCTTCTCTCTCTCAGTCTCAGGGTTGTCATGACATATTTAATTCTTGTGTGGAAGTGTATAATATTGCCTCACTGAATGAATTGATTAATTGATCATTTAAATGAATTCATGTATGGCCACTGAAAGTCTCTCTTGTGGGACTGCCTATACACTGAGAGCAACACTGTCACTGAGAGCGACTGTCCCTGTGTCCCCTCCACTACTGCCAGCTGATACTGTCTGCTTCGCTGCTGCATATTGTGCGCGCATGTGTGTGTGTGAGAGAACGTGGGTGTGTTTGTGCATGTGTGGCATGCGTCAGTGTGTGTGTGAAGGTGTGTGTGTGGGTGAGTAAGGGTGTGTGTGTGAGGGTGTGTATGCGTGTGTGCGTGTTTGTGTGTGAGGGTGCGGGCATGCCTGTGTTGCTGTTGTATTTTGGCACACACATCAGCAATTGTTTCTGGAGCCCCATAACTGCAAACTCTGTTTCTATGTCTGTGCATTTTGAATGTTCAAAGCTGTGTGTATTCACTTGTTCAGTTTGAGTATTTGAGTGTCAGTCTGTGTGAGTCACATCTGTGTTAAAGCCACCTTGACATTCAACACCCTTAAAGCCCTGCCTTGCACAGCTTCCTTCACTCTGTGGATGTAATCAGTGTGTGCTGTGATGTCATCATTCTGTGCCACAGCTTTTTCCCTCCCGGGCTCCACCCAGACACAGTTTTCACACGGATGCCATGTTCTTTCAAGCACAGTCTTTGAATGACAATCACTTGTGAACAACATGCCACACTCATTCTTCTGGGACTCACTTGTTCTTGTGAGAGTAACATTGTACACATAGGAGAGATTCTCCTGCCCCAGATGAAGAGCACACCACAGACCTGTCCAGTCAGCCACATGAATTATATTTTTCATGTGCAGAACTACTGCCATCCTCAAATGCTCTCCCAGTGGCTCATGTATTAAATCCAGATGTGGGTGTGTCTATGTGTATGAGCCTGTATGTCTGTGTGTGTGCTCATCCACTTACTTTTCTCAACAACATGTTTAAGACTGATGCCCTCTGTGATGCTAACCTCCTCTCTCCCTCTCTTGTCATCGGGGCAGACTCAACCAACAGCGACTCAGCTAAATCCAAGGTAAGAGGCAGAGACAGGAACCAGCTCTGAGCTGCACTTCCTGTATTATGTGTAAATACTTTCTCGGATAACTCGCATCATGCTGCACTTCCTGTATGGTGAGATGCAGTTTAAGTGACAGATCCGTGGTTAATAGCTATTATTTTGAGCCCAATATTACCTGACAAAACTGGTCAACTGAAAGCCTGTATATTTATAAATACCCTGGGGGAAATTTCAGCCACCAGCCTTAGTAGAATCTTTCCAGAACCAGCTTCTGCTCCAGCTGGATACCATCTGGAATTTGGTGATGGTCTGTTGCCTGCACCAAGCTGGCCCACTAGCTGGACATGGTCTTGCCAACATGGTTGCTTTCTCAACTATCTATTTTCCAGCTTGACCATCTCCAAACCAGCTTCAGACCTAGATGGACCAGCTTAAAACCAGGCTGGACCAGCTTAAAGCTAGGCAGACCAGCTTAAAACCAGCTGGACCAGCTTAAACCCAGGCTGGGCGACCTTAAAACCAGGCTGGACCAGCTTAAAGCTAGGCAGACAAGCTTATAACCAGGCTGGACCAGCTTAAAGCTAGGCAGACCAGCTTATAACCAGGCTGGACCAGCAAAACCAGGCTGGACCAGTTTAAAGCTAGGCAGACCAGCTTAAAACCAGCTGGACCAGTTTAAAACCAGGCTGGGCGACCTTGAAACCAGGCAGGTTCGGCTTAAAATCAGCTGGACCAGCTTAAAACCAGGCTGGACCAGCGCTGGACCATCTTAAAACTAGGCAGGTCAGCTTGAAAACCAGGTTGGACCAGTTTAAAACCTGGCTGGAACCAACTTGGTATTTCCACCAGGGTAGAAAAGCACTGTGACATCTGTGACTCTGTGTCTCAGGGCTCATGGGGGTCAAAGCGGGATCTGAACGCCAAGGACTTCCTCTCGCTGTCCATCATATCCGCCGTCACCCGCAAGCGCAAGAAGCGGCCCAACGCCCGCCTACTGGGCAGCAGCACGGACGAGGACTCGGAGCACGAGCCGGTCAAAGCCAACCGGGGGGGGCGGGGCCCCGAAACGCCCAAGCCGCAGGGGCCGGAGGGGGCAGGGGGAGGCGACACGGCACCCAGAGCGGAAGGCGAGGAGGACGAAGAGGAGGAGGAGGAGGAAGAGGAGGAAGACGGGAAAGGAAAAGGGGAGGAGGTGGAGGAGGAGGAGGAGGAGGAGGAGGAGCCCCCGGGGAGGCGGTGCGAGGAAGAGGAGGAGGTCGCGGCGGAGGACGGCGGGGTGGGGGCCAAGGCGCGGCCCTGGCGGGGCCCGGAGGACGCGCGCTCCATCGTGTCGGGCTACTCCACGCTCTCCACGCTGGGCCGCAGCCTGGCCTCGGAGGGCCGCGGGGACGAGGCGGACGACGAGCACAGCGAGCTGGTGAGCGAGACGGACAACGAGAGCGGCTTCGCCTCGCGCTCCCTCACCCAGGAGCGGCCCGAGAAGCCGGCCCGCCCGCCGCGCAGCTTCCTGTACTCCCACGGCAAAGCGCCCGGCTCCGCCCCCGGCCCCGCCCCCAGCCCTGGCCCCGCCCCCGCGGCCCGGGGGCCTCCCCGCCGCACCTCGGACCCGGGCGACGGGAGGGAGGGCAGGGCGCGCTCGGCCACGCCCTCGTCCTCCTCCTTCTGCTCCTCCGCCGCCTCCTCCGCCCCGCACAGGCTCCACAGCCGGCCCTCCTTCAACTCCCACAAGCTGATCCAGTGCGACACGCTGGCGCGCAAGAAGCTGAAGGGGGACAAGGCCAAGGCCCGCTCCCTGGACCTGGAGCTGCTGGCCCCCGCCTGCGTGGAGGAAGGGGCGGGGCCTCAGGCCGCCCGGGAGGCGGGCCCCGGCGCCAAGGCCTCGTCGAGCGGCAGCCAGGAGAGCGTGCGCCCGGCCCCGGCCCCGGCCCCGGCTCCGCCCCCCAACCCCGCCCCTGACTCCGCCCCCCACAGGGCGAACGAGGCGGCCTCCTTCTCCCCCGGCGGGGGCGGGCAGGCCTCGCTGGCGGAGCAGGTGAGGGCGCGGCTCCTGGGCTCGGCGGAGGACGTGCGGGGCGTGGGCCTGCGCAAGCCCGTCTCCCCGGAGACGCGGCGCAAGAAGAGGGCGTGGCGCAGGCACACCGTGGTCGTCGGCACGGTCGGGGCGGGAGACGTGGCCGACGCCCCCCCCGCGGACGACATCGCCCCCGGCGACGAGCCCCTGAACGCGGACGCCGTCGCCCCCGTCGCGGACGGGCACGTCGGCGTCAAGCCCAAGGGGTCCCATCGAGGTCACGAGCAGCACAGCGTTGGACAGTCCGTCCGCCTCGACCCGGAGCTCACCACCGGCCCGACACAGCGCGCTCCGGCTTCCAGGTTCCACCAGTACCTGTAGGGGGCGCCACCGAGCCGCGGAGAATAAAAGAAAGACCAGGGTGTTATCCCAGGCACGCTGGGCTCCTGTATACCGGTGCCCCTGGACAAGCTCCAATGAAACGGCTCTAAGATAGCTGTAGCCCGTGACAGTAGGGGGCAGCAGAGAGGTGGCAGACAGAGAACAGGTGCAGTCGCTTTAGTTCCAACAACAGAGCTGCAAGCCTGTAATTATAACACCAAACGCTTCCATCGCCTCATTCCTATTGGCCATACTGGCCTGGCAGGAGCAGTGCAGTGTTGGCAAAGCCTCTGCAAACAGTCGAGTCCTGTAACCGGATATGATAGCGGCGAGGCGCGCGTTGTAACGGCCTTGTCTTCTGGCCAAGTGTGTTTTTTGTTCACCCCTCCGGTGCTGGAGGAGGGCACGAGCGGCAGCCAGCGAGCCCAGCCAGGCAGATCTTTCTGGGCCTACAGAGCGCCCTGTGGCTTAGCAGAGAAGTGACTGTGCTCTATTACCAAGGTGATTCAGTCACACTCGGGGGGCAACCGAGGACACACTACACACACACACACACACACACTCACAGACACACACACACAAACAAAGAGCAGCCCTGACAGTATTACACACACACACACACACTGCTACAGCAGGAGCACAATGTGAGGTGGGGGAAGAGCCCCAGTGGTATTTGACCCCCTTGTTTCACGCGTGTTAGAAAGCCCTGACGCTTCTTTATTTTTGAACATTTTCGTTCTCCTCGTTGCTCTGACGGACTACGGAAGTTAGCTACTCGTTTGGCTTCTTCGCAAAAGTGCAGTGTGAGAGGCTTTGACCCAAGCTCCCCTGCTACCCCCCCCCCCCTCCTGCCCCCTCCCACCTGCGTGGCCCCCGTCTGACCGTCTGTCTCTCCGTCGTCCTGTCCGTACGTCCGTTCACGTATGTGTGCATTTGTGTGTCAGCAGGTGTGCCTGCGCACACGCATGTGAGTTTGGTATCGTGTTAATCGATTTTGTAACATTTGTACAAAGCCTTGCTAAGTTAACCTCAGTGTATATATTATACATATATATATTTCACTATAATATTTGTTTTTGGATTTTTTTGTTTTTCATTGTTTACAATGGTGCATCCTGGTGCACAGTCATTTCTTTTATGCTGTTACTTGAAATGTTACCCTATCTATGTTTTAATTTGTTTTGTTTTATATATTACATTAAATATATGTATTTATATATGTGTACATATATGTGCACATATGTATACATAATTTGAAATATATTTTGTAAGAAAAATAAGTACTTTTATTGTGAATTGAACTCTCGGGGTGTTCCTGTGTAAAACTAAAACAAAAAAAACTAAACTAAATGAAAGACTGTTCCTTTTTTTCTTGTAACTCTTTTTCTCCTGGCTTCAGGTACTCTGCAGAAATCTTTCCATCTATTTTTCTAACGCAAATGCATATGGCAAACCAGCCCACTCGTGCAGTTCTGCATTACAGTCCGTCATAAAGAAACTGCTTCATTTTCAAATTTTGAACATTTTAACCCACCCCGGGCATGGAAAAAATGGTCTTCCCCTATATTGGTATGGGCTCTCCTGTCCTGCTACTTCTCGTAGTAGCTGACACAGTACTGGCCCCTACCTCACCCTTCCCCTGTCATACAAGTCCCTGCGTTCGGTCAGCCTCCCATATAAGAGAAAATCTGATTAGCGAAAAACTTCAAAGTTTGTCTTACACTTGTGTCTCTCAGCAGTGTAGTATTGGACGGGATGTCTGTGGTGGAGCAGGGCGCTGGTGCACGCGCCTCATTTAAATGCAAACGCAGAGACGTGTATTTATGGCGTTCTGTTGGTGCGAGGCGTGAAGGCAGTGTTCAGTCCACTTTAAAGGCTTCCTCTGGTAGCCTGCCAAGGCCTGTCAGTTACTGCCACCATTTTGAATAGAACAGCTTGCCTGGGAAAAGCCCGATCTGAGTCTAACTCTTATTCCCATAATGCTGACAGCCAGGCCCCCCTCTCTATCTAGACTTCATCCTGCTCCCTTCCCCGGTGAATTCCTTCATTCCTGCATGCCTGGGGCGAGGCGAGCGTCGGTTCAGATTTTTACTGCGGGCCGGTTGTCCTGCTGGGGTTGCATTTCAGCGACGTTGCGGTGTTTCGTGCTTTCTGAGATCAGTGCGACTTCCAGCTCGCTAGCGCAGGCCAGCACAGCTGCTAGCCCGACAGCATTTTTGCAAATTGGCACTCCGGTTGTCTGCTGGTGGACAGGTGATGCAATGCAGTCGAGATGAGGACCAGCTGTTGAAGAGGACGCAAAAAAATTAGTCGTTGAACAAGCACGGCTGCCCGCGGACCACCGTAGCATTGATTTCTGAAAGGCTGGCAGATCAGCAGCTGGCACGGTCCCACAGGCGCTTGCTTGTTGGGTGTAGTGATGCTCAGCTACTACAGGAGCTGCAGGTTTGCTAAATGCATGGAAATACTCTGATGAGCGAACGAGCTGTCAGATTTAATTTATGTGCAGCATCAACGTTCCAGGATGTTACTTTTCTGCGGAGAGTAGAGGTCTTTACACAGGGTAGCCATTAAGATCATTGACAAAGACTTGCAAGACAGGGTACAGATTGTGAGTCAGGCTAGATCATGTTCAAAAGTCATTCATGCAGAAAAAAGAGATTTCCTCTTGGGACTTGCGCTGTATTACCTTTACGATGTGTTTATCTCATATTTTCTCGGCAGTTGAGGGACTGTTAATGATCTTGAGCCGAAGGCCAACTGGCGTATCGCCTCTTCTTGGGATTGTGTTGTGGCTAAAGAGTGGAACTGTGGAAAAACGTAAGGTGAGGAAGAACTACTGCAGGCGTTGCTTTGGGAGAGGAAAGTGTAGGGTGAGGGTTGCAGGAAGGCTCGAGTTCTTGCTGGTCCGTTCCTGGTTACAGTGTCACCATGGGTTGGGTCTGGAGTGGCGATGAACTATGCTGTCCAACCAATGACTTCTCCAAATGTGTCACTGCGGAAATGCTTACATCGTGGCATCAGCCTTTTGGAACACTTACTCTGAGAACAGTGAACAGGGTTGGAAATGGCCATTTACACTATAAAAATCAGCCAATCAGATTGCATACAGGTTATTTTTTATTTTGAATTGTAAAAGAATAAGCTTTCACCCTGGACCCAGGTTATGACTTGGTGTCCCAAGTATACAGGATTTGCCTGTCTGGTTTGTCTACATGCAGCTGTAGTCCTTAAGATAACATTCGCCCACAGGCCTCTTACAGATGGAAGGGAGAGCCTGTATGTGGTAGTGCAGGTTCCTGAAACCCATCGGGGAGGCCAGGCTCGATCCCTTGGTGTTAGTCGTCCATAGAAAGGGCCAGAAGTTGTCAGCCATTTCCCCCAAATATTCACTGCAGTGAACATCAGAGAAGTTCCACTTCTTTTTGATTTTAATAAGTTCCATAATTTTCTGTCTTTGTGCATTTGCTTTTTCTTAAAATGTCCGTAGGAAGTGCCTCATTTCTGGAGTGTGTCATCTCTTGCCATAGTTGGGGTTTTTCCATTTATCTCGTTCTTCCTTGTTTGTTACCACATTATTTTAGGCTATTTTGATTTTAGTTACTTTTCTTTTCACATCCTCATTATCTGCTGTAGTCTCCAAGGTCGATGAAAAGTATGACAAGGCTTATCTCTGGATGGCTGGAAAAGCTCCAGTCAAGAAGACGTCTATGCACATCCTGTTCTACCTTTGGGAACACATGTAGTAAAAAGCAAATGTAATGGCTGCAAAATTCATATGAAGCATTAGTCGGTTTATTTCAATTTCCTTTTCATTTTTAGGCAAACCACTTCCCATATTGTTTGTTTTCTGCTGGAAACTGAGGATTCCTGGTTCACGGAAACCGTAGATAGTATTAAAAAGAAAATGGTGGTACTCTGTCTTTCCATTCCATAAGGATTGATGCACAATGTTGTGGCAGATTGTCAGCTTTCCAAAAAATAACAAGAAACCAATTCTAATCATTCCTACAGAGGCCTTGAAGTAAAACTTTCGAAACTCAAACAAGAATTTCCACAGAGATTCATGTGCGTGCTCTAAATGTATGTATCGACATTTTAAAATGTATGCAAATAATTGCTGTATAGTTTGAGATTTTTTGTACATATTGTCTTTGAATGTGTAACATATTGTGTAAAGAATATTTTGGATTGTTCTCAGAAAACTGTTGCTAATATGAAAACAGCCTGACATAACAAAGGCAGCATGCATGAGACCAGTCCCTTTAATTTTTACATGGTTCAGTGCTTTAAAACAATGCAACCCCTGAAACAAGGTCTATATATGTCGGAAATAAATGGAATTCTGTACAAAAAATAACAACCAGGTGTGAACATTTGCTTGAGGGTTGTGGATGTTAAACTGTAGGTTTGAATATTTTACTTTGAATTTTTTTAATCGACCATAGGGTAATCAATAATATTTGTACTATATGGGTATTATGGAAATGGCAATGCAAATGTAGGGATGAATTTTGAAATCTCTATCACCTGTTGTTTGTATATAAATAATCTCAGTTCTGAACAAGCATTAAATATGTATATGGGAAGATTAATGCATAAAATGACATATACTTCTTAAATGTATATTATAATGACATAAAAACAAGACATTTAGTTGTAAAGAATTTCTGGGGATTGTTCATGCATTGTATCTCCGACCGTGTGAGATTCAGGAAGTCCGTTACACTGCATTGCCCCTGACATTCATAGTGGCAGGGACAGCTGAGATGTACTACTGACAGCCAGATATCCGACTCCCATCTTCATTAATCTTCAGCTTTGTGAAGGACAACAAGGCTACATTTTCTTCTGCAAGACAAGGAGTGAATGGGGGTGGTTGTTCGACCAACACTGGAAAAAATCTAACAGCACTCAAATAAGTACTGTAGTTGTCAAATAGGAGCGATACTTTTTATATCAAACCTGCATATGTCATATTATCACAATTTGTGTTGATTTGGTTTGTTTGACTTGTAGCCCCAGTCTTATAGTTGTACGGTATGACATGAGATGGAGTCTGGAGGATTTTTCTTGGAAATGGTTGCACATGATTGCATACTTTTATGTTATTACTGAGTCACCGCACTGTACACATTGTCAGTATAATCAGATAAAATGAATGACACCATAATTATTTTTTTTTGGGGGGGGGGGGGGGCTGGTGGGTGGGTGAAAAAGAAAGGTTTGGGAACACACACAAGCCACCTCATTCAGGAGTCAAACTCACCAGATGGCATATCTTCAGTTACTATTAAATTTCTATCCACCAATTTTGATGTTCACATTTCAATACAGTATCTCATCCATATTGAATTCATAATCAATTTCATACAATTAAAAATCAGCAGGGGGATTTTGCTGAGGTGAGCCTTTCTTGTGCCTGTGAAGTTTTATGCAGATCTGTGAGGCATCTTAAATTGTTAAAATTTACATTTTACTCCATGAAGGTATGGAAGCTGGAGACTAAACTATTTCCATTGTCAAAATGAAGAAAAACACAGCCAGGCTCTGTGCCAGGTTGCAGCTATATTTATGTTTTGTATTGTTCAGAATTGCTATTGTTTATAACTATAAATCAAGTGCTCCACTGAGTTGTATTTTTCAAAGTAACAAATCAGACATTGAATTTTCTTGAAGAATGGTTGTCTTCTTACAGTATAGTTTTGTACTGAGTGTCTGGGTATATCATTCTACCATTTCACAGAGTCATAAACCGACCACACAATAGCTTATTTTTAAATTCAGTTTAGCCACATGCAGTGCCTAAATTTGCAATACAAATACCTACTGAGCAAATTATTTCATACATTTAAAAACTATTATAAAAATAGATGGACGTGTGATTTATGGTCTCCTTTATTTCTGAAGACAGGTCCTGTTACCCTGTAGGCTATTGTGTAGGTCCACCTTTTAAACAGATTAAATAATAAAATAACTAGTGACATTCAATAGAGAGTACACAGTACATCGGCCTCCATTAGTAGTTGTTGTCACATAGGTAATCACATCACCAAGTTTTTTAATTCAATTGTGTTCATAAGGTCAGCACACGCACTTGCGCACGCACGCACCCATGCGCGCGCGCGCACACACACACAAATTCAGCTCCACCACAGGCAATTATTGTTTGGATTATCAACTCCGGCGATTGGGGTAGTAATTCACACATGGATGCCTAAGCACTAGACATAGTAATTATACAGAAGTCTGCTGCTACATCACAAAAGACCATAGGTCAGTTTCACCACAAGGGTAATTAATACTTCCCGAGAGCATCATTGCACAGAATTGTGCCCTATCAGCAACAGAACTATTTGCATCACACAGTTGTCTCTTGACCTCCTGCTTACCTGAGATTGCCCACTTAAAAAAGAATGGTTAAAAGGGCACTATTGGGGCCACCTCTGATTATATATATATGCAGTTAACACCCCAGCCATGTGGGGTGTTAGCTGCACCGATTGTGCTCACAAAAATCACAAAACAATAACATTTCTTGGTATGCACGGGAACAGCTTCTACAACAACAAATCTGACAGGAAATAAGCGATTTAGCTTGCTATGCATGTGTTTAAAATTGGACGTCAGTTTGGTCTCGTGTTAGGAATGACAGAATCATTCTAGCAGTGATCTAAAAACTTCTTAATTCATCAGAGGGGGAAGTGTTTTGGAGTCCGTAGACAATGAGGTGATTCGCAAGCATTCTTCCAATGTTCACAGATACAGGTAAAATAAATTCGCAGATAAACACAGTATGCTAACTGCTAACTTTGCTTACGAGTTGTCATGTTGTCAGCTGTCTTGTCAACAAAGTAGGTCGTTGAGGGAAAAACAAAATAGCAAAACTTCTGACTTTAACGTTATAGGGAAAGCTCTGCTGCTGTCAATAAAATACTGCCGTCTACTATAATTCCTCTATCGTATGTCTACAATAGATGTTTCGTACTTCCGTATTATAGATTCTAAAATTATTTTCCGTCAATGCAGCGAGCAACAAATATGTAACAGAAATGTGTATGTGTGGATAAGTTTGAGACGATAATTCAAAACTGCGATAGTCCAAACGGAAATACCCAAAACGTAAAATCAGCTGCCACTAACAAAACACGTTTCAGGACTTTGTAAAATGCATTGCTTGAATTTCAAATCATGGCTCACTGAGTTCCGTGAGATTTTACGCAGTCCTTGAAAAAGAGGGAACTTGATCGTCACATGTGTGATTATCATCAAATGACTAAGATTTTTTTGTGCATAAGCGCTAATGAAAATCCCAGCCATGTATTATATCAACTTTTCATTACATGTTACACTCACAGGAAATGAAACAATATGAAACCAATTAGACTTTAGAACTTTAGAGGGTGTGAATAGCACACTGCTGTAAAGATTTAGGTTATTAATAACAATCACATAAATTTTAATGATTGAATGTGTACTTTGCGTGTCAGTAATTCTCTCCCAATCATCATTACTGCACTATGCGGGTAACTGCCAAAGTGAAGACATTTGAATAAATGAGGGATAGGCTACAGAGTATATTGTACGCAGGTGCTTCCACACAGGTGTGATACCTAACTCAATTAGACAATTAGCGTCCTAGTTTGCTCCAGGTTGTGTATAAAAAGCCTGGTGAGGCCCAGGCTCACATTATTTGTCTGTGATAGTAAAAAAAAAAAATGTGGCTTTGAATGATGGGTGGTTGTTTTGGGATGCATGGTAGGAGCCTCAATGCCTGAGACTGCTGAACTTGCTGATGTTTCACAAGAAACTGAGGCTAAGGGATGCTGGAATGGAAGTCTGAGAGAAAGCTCTCATTGATTAGAAAGCAATTGTTGTTGAAGGTGCATATTCCTTGAGCATGATGTTCATCCACTGGTTTGAGATTCAAGGCAAAACAGATCAGCAAATCTGAAATCATTTCTGTTGAGTAGTTTGTCAAACTTCAAGAAAGAGATTTGCTTTTGGCAGTCACCTGTAGTTCTTGGTTAAAGAGACCTTTCTGTAGAACATGGTATAGGCTAGTGACCAGCCATACCACAATATACCCTGTTCCTGCCAAATGACTTAACTAAGCAATTGTGGGCTTTGTTAGCACTTGGATGGGTGGCTTTCTGTGTTGTGGCTGGAAGTGGTGTTGGTGGGCCAGTAGGGGGTGAGCTTCCCTCTGGTCAAATAAAACCAAATTCTTCAGCACAATGGTGGGGACACTGCAATAGGAGATGTCTTTCATCTTTCGGCTGAGATGTTAAACCAAGGTCCTGACTTGCTGTGGTCAGTAAAGATCCCATGACACTCATCACAAAGAGTATGAGATTCCCTGGTGTCCTGGTTAAATTCCCAACCTAGGGCGTCATTTATAAAAATGTTCTTAGATTTATACTTGAACTTACTCTTAAGATCATTTCCGATGGTGTGCTTACGTTCGATTCATAAAAGATACTGAGCATAAAAAAACCTTGTTTAGGCAGGTTCTAAGAAGCCCATTTGTAACTTACACACCTGTGATCTATAAATATCAAATTAACTTAAAATTAACGGCACCTGAACGTGCCTTACAATCAGCGATTTCCCCTTATATAATGCTAGTACAAATGAGGGTTTAGTCAGGAATAACCATGGACCAAAAGAGAAAAGCAAACTTTTTGGAAGAAGACATCACGGCAATGGTAGAGGAGATTCAGGACAGGCAACACGTATTATTCGGTGGACTAAATAGTGGGTTGACAAACAAAGCCAAACAGGTAGCTTGGTAGTGTGCTGCTGCAGTGAACAAATTGCTCATAAAGCTAATGCAAAGTTCACCACAGGCTTGGACGCATATGCATCCCAAACTGCAATACCCCTACATAGCCAGCAGGAAAATCACTCATGTCAAGTCTAGACTTTGCGTAGAGATAAGATCATTTCCACGTCAAAGTAAGGTTTTATAAATAACTACTTATACGTGATTTTCTGCGTAAGTCATACTTAAGATCAAAATTGATCGTAAGTCCGTTTTATAAATGAGGCCCCTGGCTCTCAACCTGCCATGTAATCATCCCCCTGTTAAATTGATTAAAATTATTCTCTCCCCATCCACCATAGCTGGTGCATTTTGAGCATGCTGGTGCAAAATGGCTGCTGTGCATCATTCGGGTGGGTGCTACACATTTGGCAGTGGTTGGTGAGTTTTTCCCTTATCGCTGTGAAGTGCTTTAAGTGTAAGGAAAATTGCTATATAAATGCAAATTGTTAACAAGTATTATTATTATAATAATGGAAATATTTCTGTAAAGTCACCTAAAATCCTGACTGACCACTGTCACTACATATTTCAACCTGGGATTAGGGCAGCTGATTTCAAACTGTAGTTGCTTGCCTGTTTTCACTTTAAATAAATGCATGGATGGGCCTGGAATATGCAGTTTTTGTTGACTGTTTGAATCTGATGAATCCTTTCTTATACGCAGTGGTCAAAACATCAAGTTTGTCACCTCGACCTCTGACACTCCAGCCAGACGTTATCCACAGCAATTGTGTGTTTTTCAAAGTTCTCTTGTAGACATGCTTACCATGAGTGTAGGCAACCAGACCTTTCCAGCATCTTTATTCATGCACATGTCTGTGTGGAAAGTTATTCAATGGTGAGCCACATCTGTGTGGTAGACTCCGCTTTGCATACACACGCTGTCTCTCTTACCCAGGTTGTTTTCCCCACTATAACTCCACTCTAAAAAAATCCTGTTAAATTCAAAACAGAGGAGTAATTATGTACACATTTATTAACATTTACTCATACTGTTAAAAACAGTATGCAAAACTCCTTGAAATGAGTGCAAAGAAATAGTGGTTACAATATGGCTGTCTGTAAAGGTAATCTGTACAATCCTCACAAACTGTATTTTGTCTACGTTCAGCATTTATTTTATTTCCCCAGCTTTAACAGACATTCAGTGGCTTTTTATATCTTCAGTGGGCCACTGCCATTAAGATTCACAATGAGTGTTTTCACTGCAACATAATCTGCAACTCCTATTCGTTATAAATGTGTCAATGATGCGTTGTCCACATTAATGCATATTTTCTCAGTGTGTGAATCGTTTTCTGCGGCTTTGGGAAATTCCTTGTTTTGAAAATGGCTTTACATTTCACCCAGTATCTTATAAATGAGGATAGTGCCGTATCTAAATTGATGCATTTGTTCACAAATTATGAAGAATGTCTTGTGCTTTTTAACTCTCTTCAAAAATATTTCAGCTGCACGTATTCCGCAGTCTTATTCATACCCCCTCTCAAATAGAGAATTAAATGTTCGCAATGCAAAAGTGCTCCCAGTTTCAATAGTGATATGGATGCTGTAAACATTTAATACATTAAGTACATTCCCGTGCCATTTCAGTTAAGAGACACGACTTGGTCTGCTAAAACTGACTGCCTGCGTCTTACAGAAGACTTACATCCCGTGTGTGTGTGTGTGTGTGTGTATAAAATGTATGTGTGCATTGTTCTTAAAAATACTTCTGTACACTGACATGCTGGTCATAACAGGCTGTGTAGTTATGAACTGCATGTGGCTAAAGACACAATGGGGCAAAAATGAGTCAAGCATAAACCACACCCCTGCACTGTTTGAGCATCTCCATTTTACTTCTGACAGAGGCTGAAATGCTGTAACAGTTATTTAGCTGCAAAGTTTAACTACAAATGAGAGTGTGCTTCTTGGGGCCAGAGTCCATTTCCAGGGAAACAAGGAAACTACTGGAAATACATCGCTGAATCTGAAGATTGTGTCCCATTAAACACATCACAGCCTTCTTGTTACATCTGTATTGTGCAGTGAGTTTTAAACTTTTGTTATGCATTCAAAATGTAACCATGGAAACATGGTTTTTCATTTGTATAGCTACATGTAGGCTATCATTTAACTAACCAGACTGCCATACTGCTTACCATTCCTTGCTGCATTTCCAGATAAAACGCATGTGTTTAAGGGTTAAAAATGACGTAAGCAAGAAAAATTAGAGCCAATTGAGCTGGCAATAAAAGTAACTACATGGTTCAACCCTAAATTAAAAATGAAATTGAAACGTTTTTTTTGTTTTTTTTTCTTACACAATGACATACTTCCCAGTTCGGGAGCTAAAGCGTCTAGCAACACTTACACTGATGACATTTTCAAAATAAAGACGCGCTCACAATAATCAATTTCATATATTTATATATTTACACATTCAGTAAGAACATACAGTTTTTCCAAAAGCTGACATACTGGGCTTTGCCCAAGAAGAATTAGATCCAACTTCGGTCAAACCTAGCCTGGTGGTCATTTGCTTTCGCGCTGAATAGTTTTAACATGTGGCATGAAAGAGGGACACGATAAAAACAAAACCAAACGATCCCCGTTTTTAAGTTCATTAATCAATGGAATTTATTATACAGGTGATTGTATTCTAGCTATGTTCTTAACAGAAAATGTAAAGTCTCAACGATACACAAATGAGAGATTAATAAACATTGTAGCGGAACAGGGGAACGTCCAATGAGTTGTCAAACCAATTAAGATAAAACAGAAGTCACATAAGGAAAAAAAACTTACATTGCCAGCTCCTGAATGAAAAATTACTGAGTGTCTTTTATTCACTCTCCCGTTGTCTGTCCATATGAACTGCCCACGTTAGAGACGGTCTGCCCCCGTTCTCTGTACAACTGGTTCTGCAGACGGAGCTCGCTGTTCTGCGCTCTCAGTCTTTCAAGTTCAACCTCCAGCTCTCTGAGACGCGATGCGTCAGGCTGAGCTACCGGGCTTTCCGCGCTGGTGTCTGGGCATCTCCCGATACAGCGGAGCCGGTTGTTCTCCTCCTCTAAGCGCGACATGCACTTTTCTAACTCCAGGTATTCCCGCACCAACTCTGCCTTGGTCATGTTCTGAAGGCTTTCGACATGATACTTCTCGTAGGTCTCAGAGAAGTCCCTCTGAAGAAACTCCCCGCCGGCGTTCCCTGGTCGCCCCATGCCGTCACTACCACCACCGCTGCCATCCTCTTCCTCCTCGGGCTCGAAATAGTCCTCTTCACTGGCAGTATCTTCCGAGCGGCAAGCACCCATGATTCGCCTGCCCCCAAGCTCGGTGTTCAAGTCCGGTTCCTCGCGGTCATGTTCTTCCATTAGGAACTGCGTGGTATTGTACGGGGCTACGGGCAGTCCCTTTGCAAACATCTCAGCTCGCATGCGGGATGCCCGTGCAGTCTCACGCTCGTCAAGGGCCTTCTTCTCCTCCCATGACAATTTGAAATAGGGCTTCCAACGCCTCTTCTTCTTAGATGGTCGTCGGCGGTGTTTCTTCTTGCCTAGACGTGTATCCGACGAAGGCTGGATCTTACCGCCCGGGCAACCCGAGTTCAGTCTCTTAATGTGGCTGCCACTCTCGCCCTGCACCTGACTCAGGGTCTCTTCTCTCGGTCGGTCTCCACTGTTACCGTGAGCGACAAGCCCGTCCTCCCCTGCTCCATCTCCAGCGGGCTCCTGACACGGTTGAGCTGCTGCCGGACACATGGGGTGTGCGTCTCGAGCCACAAGTCCAGGACACACCTCCAGCTGCTCTCCTTGCATTTGCTTCATAGTGACAGCGTTGCCGTCTGCTTGCTGACCATCTCTGCATCGCCCCCTATCGTCACGCTCCGTTTCCCCATTCTCATTGGTTGGAGGATGCTCCAAAACTGAAGAGCTCCCACCTGAAGTGGTATGAGAAGTTTTCGTATGATGGGTCTTCTCATCGCCTGGTTCTGACATCTTGGTAAATGTGAACGTCGGGCAAGTTCCTCCACCTTCCTATAAGTAAACTAACTATGCTACCTCAAAATTGAAGTCACTGTGCAGTTTAAGATAATAAAAGTCCTTTAAAGACGACTTCAAGCTTTCCAAAGTTTGATTTTATGTTTCGAATAAGCTGCATTAGGTAATTCAGCATAACAATAAAAGCGGTTTGTCTGCTCTTACCTCTCAGATATAACTAAGTCAGCTTCTATGAGTACAGTTAACCCTTTCGCTGCCGTCAGAAATAGGCTTACTCCCACTACTCCAGATGTACCTCTCCCTCCACATTAACAACCAGTGTACTACTACTCTTAAGAGGAAGGGGGCCTTGTTTATATATCCGCTCCGCTACTCTCAGTGCGCATGCGAACACTCATAAACCTAACAGCCCAATGGGAGTTGTAGTTTAAAAGATAACAATTTGTATGAAGATGCCGTTTACAAAACTACACAGTCCACAGTTACGGACTTTTTCGCCGATATGTAAGCCAATCGTTTTCCACCGTTTTGAGCCCAACAAGACCCGCCTTATTCATACTATCATTGGCTAAAATCGTGCCTGTGCTGTTGCTACGCTTAACTTGTTTTCTAATTGGTTTTTTGGACAATCAATCATGAATCCTGTTTTCCTGAGAGGAAAGCAGTCCCGGTTAGCCTTTTAGGCACTACCACTTCCAGAAAAGGGTGACTACGTTAAATCGTAATCACAGGACATACGTATAAAAGAGAAAACACTATTTTATGTAAGAAAATAAATATACAGGTGGTATATGTACGTTACACAGAGATATGTTAATTGCAGTACTGGAGACGATGCATTTTCTGTATCTGCAAGAAAATTTACACAAGCCTCCCTTCCCAGACGAATTACAAGCCCCCTAGAACATAAACTAGTTCTTTATATTCACTAACCGCCAGAGTTAGCTAAACATTCGTCATAACATGCAGGCTATATTGATCGGCTATTTAAAATGACAATAAGGAATGGTATGCTAAACGTTATTTTTGCGAACTTCTGGACATAAACCGTATGGATGCCTGTGCGGAGCGGTACTACGTTGTGTGCCCCTCTGCTCAAAGGAAGCGTAAGGAGACGGGAGATATTGACGAAACGTAAACAAATGTGTCAATAGAGGAAAGAGGTGTTGCCATTTTTACAATCAAATTCAACAAATATGCTCATAACCCCAATCCATGTCACCGTAAAATTGACAGCCTGGTTTGTTTTATGGTGTGCTAAGTAAACTGTAAAACCTGACACTCTGTACCGAGCTAGAATAAACCAATGTAGCTCGTCCATTTGGTAGGATAGGAAAACATTCGAGCAGAGATTCAATTCCTCCATTAAATAGGTAGAACGTTTTGCTACGGATGCACCGTTAGTTAACAGTTGTTAACTCACTGAATGTTGGCGAAGTGCATTAAATTGTTATTTAGGAAGGTATATTGCTATCATGGATTTATGGAACAAACCCATGGTTAGTAATAGAATGTGGAACGTGGCCAGGAGTTGGCTTGAATACGAATATCTAGTCTAGCTAAATGCTAGCTAGTTAGCTAACGTTCGTGGTAGCTTAGACTAGTAACTTTACTTAGCTAGTATTATGTAAGAAACGCGCATGTGATACTGAAAGAAATCTGCATTTCAACACTTTGTAACATAAACGTAAAATGTTTTTTCTTAATTCGACTAGAACTCATTAAGTGAATGCGTCTCAGTCTGAGCGAGTGCCTATTTTGCTGGCAAGCTATCTCGTAACGTTACCCGTTATGTTAGAACGCGTAGGCTACGAGGTAGCTAGTTAACTATCGTTACTGTTGACTGAGAACGTTGCATGATGAGTTCACAAAACAGTTGCGTGTATTTTTACACGTCGTCATGTCGACTAGCTAATGACCCACAAGACAGCTTGTCTGCATATGTCGTAATTCAGACAGTCCTATATTGGACTTTTAGGTAGCTAAACGTTAGCCGCCTTAATAACAGCACGCTAGCAACAACTGTCCCAAGACATGTCTGGGCAACTAAAACCAATAAATTTGGTAGTATAGCAAGTTGGCTGTTTCATGAATGTTTAATGCAAAATAATCAGCTTGCATATTGATTAGCTTGCTAGCTTGTTTTGCAGATGAACTGCCAATCATTAGCTAGCACGCTAGTTTTACTGTTTGGGAGCATTTAAAAGGTAATTTAGGTATGCACTACAAAACACAAATCACTTCATCTTGTGGGAGTAATTCCTGACCGATGTGATACTAGCCAACTGCCCGGCTATCTGGCTAGTCATCGGGTCGTCTACCACGTGCCATGTCTTAGCGAATTAGAGCCGTGAACCGTTGAGTGTTCGTTGAACTGACTGAAGTGGGGACGCCCCAAAAATTGTCCTTGCCAGTTCACAGGACTAGTTGGCGGTAAGCAAATGATGTGCAACACAACATCAACAGGATGAGGATACTGGCTACCAGGATTGTCCCACAGAGTTGTCCAGGTCTTACAGTGTATTTGCGCCATCATAAAATAATCTAGTCATGTAAATACAACCAAGTGTTATTTTAGCACTGTTGTATCCTGTCAAGGTTTCCTTTCTTTCTGGCTGCAATTTAAATGACATTTGGTCATCTGTGGTTCTGTATGTCAGTTCCTAGTTGAAATGTCTCAAAACACAGCCACAGGTCCCTAAAGAAGAAATGGACATCACTGAACAAGCAGAATGCAAAGGAAGGGAGCGATCATTATGGATAATGCCATTTTCAATTATTCCACTGCTGTGACCAGACAAAGTTGAAATGTAGACTAATAAAAAAAAAACATTGCACCTGAGCCCTTATATCACAGAAGCTAGCTTTCATATAAATTTTATTATTCATCAGATAGTTTCCACAACCCTGGTTTTCACTGCCAGTAAATAGGTGACTGTTCATTGATGATTCAAAGCAACCTAAATGAACATGCCTGTAGCGTCTCCCTATCTTTGAGACAAATTCAAAAAACAAAAATTGTTCAGGTTCTTTTCTAGTTACTTGAATGACACAGTATATTGGAATGTATGAGCAGTAGACTAAAACTTCTTGACATTAGGACCTGCTACCCTTGCAGTGCCAAAGATGTGATTCATTTTTATAGTACTATTTTTCAAATCTGTATAGTTCCTTTTACATCCATGCAGAGCATTTATTCATCTGTGGAGAGTCAAATACTGCTTGTCAACCTATGGCTTGAGTACGGATGGATGTTTGTTTGCTGTGGAAATAGGATATTGAGGACCCCGGGGTCTGTCCAACACACCATAGTGGGCCACAGATTCTCCAAGTCCCACCCTCCCATTCAGGACCAGCATTTTACCCAATGTAATCTCAAATTTAATCACACATGTCATAGCTATTGCCAGAGAGGTCTGCACGTGTTTGAAGTTGATACCTGAGAAAACACAAGCCAGACAAGGACACAATTTGTATTTAATAATTGTAAACATTATTGTACAATCAATTACATTTTCCTGCTAAATCTCAACCTGTTAATCCTTTACTTTACATGCTTCACATGGAGTAGGCACCAGTTATTTGAAAACCAGAATTCAGACTGTAAGAGTCCACGTCTGTCAAGCTGTCCAATTGAAGTTACTGTGTCACTTAATTGCAATGCATATATTGTTAATTACAGTGCAGTGGTATAGGTCATTGAGAATTACTTTCTGAATGGACTTCTCTGAATTCTGGTTATCATGCTTAGGCATTACATTTTGTTGAGTTGAATAATAGTTTTGGAAAAATGAGCTTTTGTTCTCCCTCGGTAGAGGAAGAGAGCATTGTTTAAAACATATCACTGATACCGCTACCCATTTCGCTTGTTTTTTTCTCCTCCAATTGTTATTATTTAGAATTATACGCTTGTTCACGAGAATCAGTGTGTATAAGGTGTGGGGGTGAAACTGCACTTTATTACAGCCCAACACATGGAACACGGTCATTTGAGGCCTATTCATTTTCATGCTTGCAGAAAGCGGAGAGATGCTGCACGTCTGCTTTCCACAGTTTGTGCGCTAGATAAACTGTTTCGTTTTGCATCATTTCCATTCCTCTTCCGATATAGCAGGCCGAGACCCAGAAGGTGACAGGGTGTGAAAATCTATCCACACCCAAGAGGGGGAAAATGCTGACTTTGATATCAGGAGGCCAGCAGCGAAGTCGCATGCTGCGACAAAGGCGTTATGTTGGACAGGCAGTCATTTTCGAAACGTTTCCTTCATATGCCGAGTCACCAATGATTCCCCCCCTCCGAAGTCAATGATCTGCGTACCATGAACCGAATACGCCCTCTGCCATTAAGAGGAATTTCCTTAGTTTTCAAAATCCAAATCTCTGCAAATCTTTTAATCTACGGGATAATAAATAGATACTCCATAACGAACATGTTCACAGTTGTAGTGCGCACGTCACTTCATCGCTAGTTAACATAAAACTTAAAACATTCAGTGACATTACATTATTGCATAAAAAAACAAAAAAATTATGTTTTGTATTGTGCATTTTAGTTCCTGTGAGGTGTCACACAACGAAACAGTGGTTCACTTAACAGAGCGTTGGCCTAGACCAAAAGGGTGTACAGAGACTTAGCCCCATGATGGCAGGGTGCACCCGGTCCAGCGCACTTGGTTTGGTGACTGGAAAATGGCAGTTTCTCTTTCTTTCCCTCTTGGAGGGGGGAACCTTTCTACGCGGCGAAGCGAGGCTTCTTTAGCGCGCGGCGCAGAAGGAACACCAGCCCCTGGGCGACGAAGGGCCAGAGCAGCAGGAGCAGCATCGTGCGTCCGGACACGTCGAACGGCCACCACTGGCTCTCCTGCGGAAACACGCCGTGTGTCACCAACACATACAGGATGAAGTAGGCGATGATGCCGCATTCTCTGTCTCACTGTCCACATAAAGAATTAGCGTCATATTGACCCCAGTGCCCTTTGCTTGCCTTTCGCTTCACACATGGTGGGCTCCACTCACAGAAAGCATACAGCCAAAAAGCAAACAATAGCAGTGCCAAGTCTGTCTGGCATGGGTTGGCGTGGTTTAACAGACTGCGCTGACAGAAACCGCGGGTGAACAGCTGTTGCTGCCGCCTTCTCTCCGCACTCACACACACACACACACACACACACACACACACGCACACTCTCTCTCCGCTGCTATCTCTGGTACCATGTGCTGCAGCACCAAACTGGACTCTGACTACAGGGGAAAGGGCCGGAGCTCGTGTGAAACGCAGCCGGAGAACTGCACCCCACAAAGCAAGACAGACAGCACTTGTTTTCCCCAATAAGGAGCCGCTGGCATAAAAAAAAAAAAAAAAAAGAGTAGTAGTGGCTCATGGCCATGTGTAGAAGGGCTCACACGCTCGCACTCACGCCGAAACGCACACACGTCTTACCTCCGGCGAGGGAGCAGAGAACTGAACGGCGGACCTCCACTCAGCATTCTGAGCCTGAAACACAAGAGCAGCACGAGGAGAGGAAGCTGAGTTTATGCTTACCGCGCTTAAATACAGCCAAAAGCCAAGCACCCGTGACACGACACATATTCCTTATTAGCATAACAAATCATCAAGATGGAAACTTCTAGAAGAAATTATAATAATTTAACAATACTCTATAGACTCCTTACAACAGGTGAGGCAACTATATCCTACCCAATTAAACAATGGCAAAGAAATCTTGCTGTATGCATTAGAGAAGTTCAGGGCTAAAATCCACCAAAAAGTATTATCGGTCATTCAGAAGACAAAGAGGCAACTGATTTCGGTGTAAAATAAATCATAAAGCACATGTCACCCTGCAAAAAATGTTTTAAACGGGATTTGAAAACTCCTGACGTGTTTGCATTGCACACTAAACACCCCCGGCGCTTTGGCTGTGTCAAACACTTCTGGCAGGAAACAGTCAGCAGAATCTCCCTCTGGCTCTGCCGCATCTTCATCTCTTTTGTTTACTCCGAGACCTGGCACACTTGACCCCTCCATTAAAAACACCAGAGCCGTGCTCACCGCTCTTACTGTCACCCAGAAAACTCTACTTCCCACGTGACAAAGCAAGAAAAAAAACTAAGGAAATAACCAATGCAATTTGGAAATCCTTCATCGTCGCACTTTATCTGTTCTAACACGCGAGCACACAGGCACACGCGCTTGCACGCACACACAATTCATCCTAGTACAAATACATTGATTTTCTTTTTTAAAATCTCATCTTCTGTCATTGTTTCCTTTGTCTCTACTACCTATTCATCATTTGGACTTGCTTCATATCCTGGGTTATGCTTTTTATTTGTCTGTCGTCCTGTTCAGTCTGCTGATGTGTGCTGTCCGCCTGTCTTATCGGTCTGAACACCCTGTCAGTCTGTATATGTGTCTGTCTATATCTATCCATCTGGCCATTTATCTGATCTGAAAACGGTTTATCAGAGATTTGTCAAAAAACAAAAGAGAATAAACATACACACTCTTGGCCTAAGAGTCAAAATGTCACATTAAAATATCCAAAATGAAAACTCTTGATATTTTTATGTCTGTTAAAGTTTTGACCTGTAGGACCTTGTTAGAATCAGAATGCTGTGCTTCACAACTTACAATCACTACACCGCTATATAAAAGGCTGGGGGAAACCTGTATGGCAGTGTGTGGAGCTACAGAGAGGGCTGTTTAAGTTGGTGTAGAAAAGGGACGGTCAAAGTCGTGGTCAAAGCCGAGTCATGGTCGAGGTGGTAGAAGACACATGGAGTTATCAAACAAAAAAGAAACAGTGGCTGACCGTGTTGTCCACTGTGGTCTCCCCACAGCTGCAGCTGGGAGGATCAATCAACCAGAGTTAGGCTGGGCAACTATGGCCTCCACAGTAACAAGACCAGGTTAAAACCTAGTATATGGCTGGACCTGACACAAGTGATCCGGCCGACCAATGGTGTAACTTCATAACTCGGCCGACCAGTGGAGTAACTTCATCAGTCAGTCAGTCAGTCAGTCACAGACATTCGCGTTTGTAGGGCTGGCCCTGCTGTTACGGTCCAGGCAAAAATGTTTCAGACAACAAACCAGAGTATATAATAATATTACATTTCACACTGTAATTACTAAGTGCAATATTGTTGATATTGTTGACCGTTAGAATAGGCAACAGAAACACAATAATTTGTTGTGTTGATGTGATACATCTTTGTTCTAATTCTTATCTGTACTGTACTTCCGAAGTGTAAAGAGACTAGCGTGTGGAGGGTGTGGCTGCATTCTCTCTGCTAAACAGGAGAGGGCAGTAGCGGACATGTTGAAGAAAACAAATCGTATTCCCTTGAAGGAATTCAACAACAGAATGTAGCCGATTAAGATATCTTCCCCCTGAATCAATTCAATAAGCCAAACAACAATTTGGCACATTCTGAAATGGGACCAAGACCAAATATAACCACAAGAATATTTACTCGGTATCTTTTCAAAGGAAGGAGGATAGGGTGAAGGCCTTGATGTGCACACGCCCAGGTATGTGTACTGCAATTTTGGCATACTAATATCCTGGTACAGTACTGATGTGGAAAAATGGTGTACATTAGCATGCATGTTCAGTGTTTGAGTGAAACGTGTGAGCTGCGTGGTGCAGATTGGGCAGTACACTGCAGATTGCAGGCCTACTTCTGCATCTTCTTCTGCTGTATCGGAGAATGAGCACAATGATGATGAAGTTTTAAAGCGACAGATCACTTTTTGTGTTTATAAAAAATATCTTATTTCAGTTTTAGTTAATGTTTTTGATTTTTTTAGTACCAAACTGTGTTTTTAGTTTGACATATTTAGAGAAGTTTCTGACAGTGTGCTAACTTTATGATGGCCGGTATAGAGAATTTGAGAGTCTGTGGTCTTTAGTAACAAAATACCCTTCACATCACTCAAAAGCAGCTTATACAAGAACATAAAGTCTCTAGAGATAGTCCGTAAATACATTACCCAGTGTTCTTCAAAACATTACGTACCGGCTTTGGAAACATAAATTAGCTGTAAACTTGTACAATGTATCATTTTGTCTTGGGTGCATATTCACGCATTCAATACGTGAATATGCACCCAAAACGAGCAGTGTAGCACTGTATTTATGCGAAGAGTTTTGCTATCTGGAACTCTGTTGTGGAAAATGAGTCTAAAGCGCTCTTTGCGGACTGTAGCCGTAGAGGCGAAGCGTGCGTTGGGCGCTCACCTGCGCAGCCGCAAGCCTCTCCACGGCCTCCAGCCGCTCCATCACGCTGTGCATGTCCTCACGCAGCCGACGCAGCGCCGACACGATCTGCTGCTGCAGCTGCAGCTGCGCGTCCTGCGCCCGCTCGGCTCCGCCTCCTCCCTCCCAGCCGTCTCCGCCCCCGGGCCCCGGGGCCCCGCCCCCCGGGTGCCGGGCGCCGCCCCGCGGCTCGCCGCCTGATGCAGAGCCACACGTGAGCTTAGCTTAGCGTGAAACCCGCGAGCGCTAACTTCTCTATGAATGATCGATACCTGACTTCATGTAGCCAGTAGACAATCAATCACAATACATTTGGTGCCTGACTCCAATCTTTTAAAAAAGAACAGTAATACATAGACATTTACGTCATGAACTTGTACTCTTTCTTCATTACTGAGCCACGAAAACTACAAAAGATCTCTGGTATAACAAGGACCTTGAGAAGTTGTAACTTCTGGGGTCATACCCCCGTCAGTTAAATGGTTAGCCTATAACACTGAGGTTTGTTTCTCAGAAATTCTGCTGTACACGGTAAACATGTTTATAAATGATACATTTTTTTACAATCTTCTTTTCTGACTTCGTCATAAATCACTGACCAAATCAATGACCAAAGTTTCCATTAATAAAACAAATTTTTAATGCTTTGATGCCTTGGCTGTGAGGACTGAGGAGTTAAAGATTAGCTCACGTGTCTCCTCCCTCCGATGCCCCTGCCGCATCTCCCTGCCTGAGCCTCTCCCTCTCATTGGTGGAGGTCTTCCTTCTCCCGCCCCTTCTCCGCCTTGCCCAGCTCCCACCTGCGTCACCTTGGATACAGGGGTGCGGTCCTGTACAGGGTTATAATTGGAGGGCACCGAGTGCAGAAGCTCACTGTGAATACTACCTGCCTAAACACAAGCACACACACACGTGCACGCATGCACGCACACACACACACACACACAATGCACACCCTCATACACACACACACACACACAAGGAAGTACAGGGCCAAGGAGGCAGTGAGTAGTAACAACTCTTGCCAAAACCAATATAGCCTTCTAGTAATGCCTTAGAATGCCTTTAAGAGATTACTTAGTGTTAGCTAACTTACGGAAAGAAAGATTACGGTTTTTCTGTGTTTATCCACGACTACAAAACACTGGGTTAGTACCTTATGTTGGTCCAGCTGCTCCAGCGAATCACAGAAGACCTCACTCTCTGAGTCACTTGTCAGTATTAAGCCATCAGGCAAAGTAGTGCCTGAAGAGAGAAAGGAGTTAGTCACCATAGGTTGCTCTGACACACCCCACAGTAACGTGAATGTACATGCACCGTGGCAAGAGCAACGGTATTAACAGTAAAGAACCATTTAAATATCTACACAGCAGGCTTGCACACACCCCCCACCTCCACATACTATTAAATTCAATCAGACGTATGCTATTCAATCAGATGTATGCTATTCAGATTTGAATGCAGGTGCGAGTTTGTTCTCACTGTGACAGTCACTGGACTTCCTCTGACACGCTTCCTGCCTCGTGGAAGGCTCCTCTGTCATCTCAGTCTGGGCCTCTGTTGGGCTGGCTGTCTGCTCACTCCCCTCCAGTTCTACAGAGAAACATACAAACCACACATCACATTACATTACATTACAGGCATTTAGCAGACGCTCTTATCCAGAGCGACTTACATTGTATCAGCTGGATATATATACTGGAGCCTTGCTCAAGGGTACAACAGCAGTGTCCTACCGGGGAATCGAACCTGCGACCTTTAGGTTACAAGACCAACTCCTTAGCCATTATACTACACTGCCGTCGTGTGCCCACGCCCACAACATATACATTATTTAAAATAGCGGTTTTAGTAATCACGATTCAACTTCACTCTAATTTTTGAATGTAATAAACTGTTCCTCAACCGTACTGTAGCAAGTATCCATATTAAAAATGCACGTTGATTTGTTTAAATAACACTATGGCTCATCTGAATGCCTTTCCTATTCCTTCGGATATCTTGCACTAAAAAAACTGAATGGATTTATCCACTTCTTCTCCTCCCACCGCATGAAACTGTAACATCAGAGCTTTTTTAACTGTTAATGATCACTTACTGCATACACTTAAAGCATGGTCTAACCATGGTCAATTCCCTGCATAAATGTCTGGGCTGTGTGGGCTGGGTCTTACTGTTTATAATTTGTGTGTACGTACCATTTCCTTAATGGAGGCAGGCAAAGTGAGGCCAAGTTTACTTATTTCAAAGACCGTTTGGAAAAACAGCCACTCCTCAGCAAGTAATGAACCAAAGCCCTTTCTGTGTTTTCCTGTTTCGTAGCTTTGCCGTAACTAAGGGGAAGCGCTTGGTTTTCTCCCAGCCCTGCCACTCACCTGCCCTGAGATTCAGCAGCGCCTCTGGCGGCCTTGGCATGTCATGAATCACGAGGTAGAGAGGTTCGAAGTAGTGGAAGAGAGACGCCGTCTTCTCGTTCATTGGCATCGTGTCAATCACCTAGAAGGCGGGACAGGGCGGCTGCCGGTCAGTACAGCCACAATCGGAACCAATCAGAGCGGGACAGCGGCAATCCGACTCCCAAACAGACGCAGAGACCGAGTCCAGTTTTAAACCGCAGAGGAACACAGCCAGGCTTGACCCGCACCCAGCGCTGGCCAATGAGACGGACCCTCTGCCGTACCTCCTGCGCCACCTTCTTCATCTCCTCCACATACGCCGTCATGGCCGCGCTGCTGCTCATCTCTCCCAGGTGACTCCAGGCGTCCCTGATGGTAACCAAAGACAGGCACGCTAGAGTAACTGGGCGGCAGTGTAGTATAATGGGTATGGAGCTGGTCTTGTAACCTAAAGGTCACAGGTTCAATTCCCTGGTAGGACACTGCCGTTGTACCCTTGAGCAAGGTACTTAACCTACACTGCTTCAGTATATATCCAGCTGTATTTTTGGATGCAATGTAAATGCTGTGTAGAATGTTGTGTATGTCGCTCTGGATAAGAGCGACATACACAACTGCCTGTAATGTAATGTAATAAAGGGGCGTTAGCAGGGCGCTGCTTTAAAAGAGCACGTGCGCTCAGTGAACCTACACTGCATAAATACAGGCTAATAAAATACTGCACAACACAGGAGGGCTCATTGCTCCGCCTCATTACGAGAGAGCGAAGGGTAATGTCTTAACGATCGCACGTGCGGGGCGTCATTTCCAGCGCCCCTGCACCGGCGCGCGCCTCTCACCATTTGTAGCGGCCGACGGGGTCCCAGAAGCCCGGGCGGGAGGCCCTGCAGGGGCCGCAGACCGCCTGCTTGTAGAGCCCGTAGAAGCGCAGCATCACCTCATAGGAGGGTCTGTAGGCCCCTGGTGAGACAAACGCAGCACACAGCTCAGGGCACAGCGCGCCACTAGTACACACGTTTACCGTTAAGCGAAAACCCGCGGCTGCAATTCTCAACTGCATGCGGCAATCGCAGGTGGCATATTAAAAGCCAAACCTAAACGGAAGCATCAAAACGCAAACTCGTTCCATTCCAAAAACCCAAATCCCAGGCTGAAAGCAAGGGATCGCAAGAATCCTGGACTTCTTCTGGCTACCCTACACATTAGTTCAGCTTAAAGGCACAGAGCCCACAGCCAAAGAATGTGTAACGGCAGCATTGCAAGCAATGCCAGTTCAGACCACAGATTAGCGACACGACCACGCCGTTTCAGAATGACGCAGAGAAGCGCTGCGGCAGTGTGAACTACCCGTCTACCCCAGAATGGCTGATGCCGTCGCAGGCTATTCAGCCCGTCTAATCGCAGGTGGCGGGTTTCAGAACGTTGCAAAGGGTCACCAGCTGCGGCTCACCGCTTCCCTAATCTGTGGTCTGAACTGGCTTTCAGGAAGACAAGTTTCAGGCAAAGCGGCTAAAACGATACCTATGGCTAGTCTTCAACTGTAAAGAAATTAGCTGCTCAGTGTGAAATTCACATGCGACCGATGTTTATGAGTCAATCCTTCAGAACATCACATCGGTCACTACTCGTGTTGCTGTGTTGACATTGAAGCATGAGGCAGAGGTCTGCTCGATACCGTGCTGTAAGCGCCAGCAGTAGAACTTTCAACATAGCACTGAGCACTAGTGCTCGTGAAAACATTACATCATTTCAAAATACAAGCTGGCAATTGTACGCCTGCATTTCACGGAACTCACTGGGGTTTTTGATGCACATGCAATACATGAATATGAATGAATGGATGACACAGACGCATGGGTTAAAAGCAGCCATAAGGTGAGGTTAGTTCTGGATGAGTCCACACATGCAAGTATGTTCAAATGTGTCATTACCAATGTGAGGCGCCAGACAATGAATGACAAAATAGAAACACAACAAAATGGATACGATGTGAAACACTGTAGTGGCTGCACAATGGTTTGGGTGCTCCTGCACCCTAAGAAGGGAAGGCCAAAGTCTGTTGTTATTTAACGGACCAAAGTGGTCCTCGTTCCCCCCTGTGTTAAATCACTTCTTTCAATGTGGAAATCTCACCTTCCACAGAGTACGAGCAGTAACCCAATATTTTGAGGAGCGTGATGCTAATGTTATCCATATGCCGTGGCCTTCTCAGCCACCAGATCGGAACCCAATCTATCATTATGGGATGTCCCTGAGTAACATCAGAAACATCACATTTCCCACTTCCATCAACTAAACGTGAGTTGATTTAATTTTCTTGTGAAAGAGTGGTGTCAGGCTCCTCATGCAGAATTCTATAAGATGGTAAACTCTATGCTACAGTATATACAGACAGCACTGGACAGCACACTGTTTCCCAACGTCCTATTAAATTAATTCAAATTGGAGTTTCCATTTTTGTTCACTACCTGAACATAGAAAATAATAATGCAAAGACACAGTTATATATTTTGAAAATTCTAACAGTCTAAAGTTTAATACATGCAACAGTTAGCATAATATCTATAATTGTGAGTAAAAATTCTTAAATTCTCCTCTAAAACTCTTTAACACGGAGGGAACCTCACCCCCTTTTCCCAGTAGCTAAAAAAAATAATAATCTGAAAAGGTTACCATTTGATTACCCGTTGGGTACATTTTAAAAGTCTTCGCAAGAAAATGTTCACAAATCAAGTGTATTTTTATTCACTGAAACATCCTTAGTTCATATCATAACACTCAGCCTTTGTCACCTATGTGCAGGGGGCTTTATAGTGTGAGCAACACCAGTCTGTGAGAATGGGCACGCTAACAACATACCTTCCATCACGTTATGTATACCCTGGGCTTTTCCACTTTTTTAAGAAAAAAAGAAGTCTTAAAAAATATGACGTAGTCAATGTATAAATGCATACCCACTATGCGCCAAGGGCTATATACTGTACTTATTACAACCTCCTCTTACCATTTCTCCAAAAAAAAGTAGGGCGTTAGCAATACTGTCGTTTCTAAACTGTTTGGGGGGGAAATTCTCGTTGTACAATCTCTGCAAAATAATACAAACCACACAATAGTTAGCTATTTAAAAAAATAAAAAAAGGCATCGGCGCATAATAGGACACGTGCTACCTCAGTGCAAACCAGATGGCGTTCACGACATGGAATATAACCACTGGTCCATTTCTGTTACAGGACTATTTCTTTGAAGTCCACAATAAAGCTTGACTTTCCAAATTACCTGTATACCCCTTCTTATTTACAGGCGATGAAGTGCAATTTTACGAGCATTCCATTTGAATGCGAAATTACAACGACATTCTTGTATGACCTCTTACCAAGATCTATTCATTCAAACCGGTTTTTAACTTGACATTGCTCACCGTTTTTTGGGAGATTCTGTATGACGTCAACTGCAGCTCGGAAGCGTCTGACACAGCTGTCTTCTGACTCTGCCATGGACAGAACTGGCACAGCTGCTCTGTCGGTACAACAGTCCCGTGGCATCCAGCCGGGACAGCAGGGAGAGCTGTCGCTCCACTTCCACACTCCAGGCCACACCGAGGACCCGTCAACCTGACTCGGAGAAAACGAAGCCGCAAACGCTTTGCTGAATACTGAGTTTCAAAAGTTCCAACTTTTCTTCCAAAATAGAATATGTGCCAGTTAATTAGCCTATGAAGATAAAAGAAGTCCCAAGCTTTGTCACATGAAATAACGTTACATTGTCGCATTAATTTCTGTTCAGTGCGTTTGTGAAGAACATCTTTACGACCTCTCCTCCATTTTACCTGAGATTTCCCACTGTAAACTTGCTGGCAAGAACACAAGCTAGCCACAGACGTAATTAGCTAGCTAACTAGGCAGCAGAAATATAGCCGACTAGCTAAATTACCAAGATACTTCACCTTGTCATCCAGTCAGTCAAATAATTACAGTAGTTACCTAGCTAGCTACAAATGTCCTTATTCTGTTGGTTGCTGTGTTGGTCAACTTAAATGTTAGTCATTTATTTATCGCGTGAACATATTTACCAAAGTTAATGGCGTAATATGTTGTGCAAGCATGCTTGTTAATAAGCGTATCAGTTAATACTAATTATGCATTTACCAATTTAGCTTATTTCAGCTACGTGACTGGTCTTACCTTCTTTCGGTCACCCAAATACTAGCTAGCTAGTTACCTGTCATGACAGAACTCTCGTAGGCGACATTATGATGTAGCTAAATGCGCTAGCTTAACAGCTAGCCAGTTGAAAAAGCCGAAAAAGATATATAAGACTGTTATCAATATTACTGAACTTAGTTGTATGCTCCTATAATACCATAGCTAATTAAAAACTTTCTGTTTTTGCCAATGACAGTCGAGCTACTTGTATTCACCCCTTCGGAATTTCATGCAGAACTTGTTTCCGAAGCAAATCACGTGATAGCCTTGTTTGTCACTATTTAGGCGGGATTTCCAAGGTTCTTAATCCAATGGATGGACCATACTTCAACACTGAGGCACCAAATAGCCAATCAAATAGTGCTTGCAACCTGTAATACTCAGAGGGTTGCCAGCTGTGTTCGTAATCCCCGAACCAAGAGGAAATTAGAAGTGCATGAGAGCGTCCATGAGATCGGTAATGAATTGTAGATTTATTTAAAAAATGTGGATATTTATATGACGAGATGCTGAAAGGAAACCTGTTTTGAAGGAAGGAAGGGAGGGGTGGAATATCAGGGTAAGCTTCCATTTCCCTTTGTGCGCACAGCATTTAATTATAGCTACATTCGTACGTTTTGTATATTTAATACTGTATATTTAATCTACCCCACAATCTCTGTGTATTTTATGGAAGAGGATTAGGGCCACATTTAAAAAAAAAATTGAGTTCCGACTTTAAAGTCAGAATTCTGAGATTAAAGTCAGAATTCTGAGAATAAAGTCAGAATTCTCAGAATTTAAATCTCAGAACTTTAATCTCAGAATTCTGACTTTAAAGTCAGAACTCAAAAAAAAAAAAAAAATCACATGTGACTCTAATCCTCTTCCATAGTATTTTGTATATATTACATGTAATTTATTATTGTTATTACCAATATGATTTCTGCATATCAAATAATACTACAGAACTACAAAGGATGGATTCACTAATAGCCCAGATATTAACATCCAATGGGTTCATATAATCAAGTCCTGTTACCCTGACACAAACAAAAAAATGATATGGTAATAGTGAAGTTGCTGTTAATTTGTGAAAATATCAAGAGAATGAAGATATTAACTTGTGTATGCGTGTGGCATGTGCATTTGATATTAAAAACATTTAATATCTTCTGTATTAAACATGAAGTGCAGGTATTGCACAGATTACCTTTCGTTCTCTAGCCAAAACACACAGAAAGTCTACTCAAGCGGGTATATGTGCAGAGGCGTAACCAAGACCTTAAAAATACCGAGGTCAAGAAACTCGGTTGAGGTGAGGGTGGTTCGGGGTATGCTCCTTTCTTTTTTTAAATTTAGTCATTTAATTGAGGATGCATTTTTGGTGTAAAAATTCTACATATGCCATTAGGCTGTACATCTTGATTAGGCTTATATTTGCTAAAATATTCAATACCATTAATTCCCCTCCTTAATGATATGCAGCAGATGTTCTCACTAAAGAAAGAACTGACATAGGCTTTGGAAATGGACATGAAATAAAATACTGAGGACATGACCTCAGTGTCCTCAATGGTAATGGTAGTTATGGCCCTGTGTGTGCATGGCAAGTTTTGACCTTTGACCTGACTCTAATTTAAGTATCCCTAGTGTAGCCATTGGATTCCACATAGTGTTCCCTTGAATCAGGTTTTATGGCAACAGGCCCTGGGAAGTAGATATCATTGGAGGGCTGGAAGGTAAAACATGGAAAGAATAAATAAATAAATAAATAAATAAATAAAGCAATAAGTTGACACCATTTGTCTTAGGGAGAGGCAGGGAGAAGTTCATGACAACAGGAAGAGGAAATGGTGAACCTGGACAAGGTGAAGTTGTTAGCCTAAACTGCTTCCTTGGATCATAATTTTAGTGGCTATTCTCATCTGTGGAGTGCAAGTACACTCTCATCCTTCACTCGAATTGGCTATTTTTTTAGCCGTGGAAGTGAAGGCAAACACTAACATGATCAATTTTATACTGTAAATATCTCAAAATTCTCTATTTCCATGTACCCCAAACATAGATTCAGAGTCAATGGTTTGCGCCTGACCCAGTTGTGTCTGTTCATCATTACTTTACATCATATAAACACATACAGAATAGTATTAATGTTTTAAATATTGTTAATGTTACATATTCTTTTATACAGCACCACTAGATGTTTAACCCTCCTGTTGTCTTAAATTTATGCATGCACCCCATGTCCACAGGTCCAAAAATGACCCTCACCAGACCACCTGTAATATTTGTTGAATTTTAAACTCTAAATTAATATTTTTCATGTAGAAAGTACATGGCACTCATCCATACATCGGTAAATGACTGTTTTCCTTCTGCACAGTCCAGAGAGACTGTTTCTTCGGTCTACAACACTTGCTTTTACAACAAAACACATCATAATTTTTTTCTTTCTGATTTCACCTGCAGGATTAAACAGTTTACAAACACTTGTATGACAATCTTTGTACCCTGATGGTGTATCACTTTTATTAAAAAAAATATTTAAATGTGCAATGATTAATTTCAGAGGTTGGGTCCCTCCAGGAAAAGTTATTTAATTTCATGCTGAAAATTTTTTATTTGGGATTTTTCAGTGTTGTTATACTCAGGGTAGGATCATTTTTACCCTGAGGACAACATGAGGATTAAGGTCATGTTTATCTCAACAGTATAAGAACAGCTTTCACACTTTCATGAAGAATATATACCGTTTATGAAATATATCTAAAGGTGAAATGCTTGATGAACAGCACAGAATAAAGACTCACCTACAAGGGCTTTTAAAAATTCAGTTTAAACTTTCCCCCTAATAGGAGTGACAGACCTGCCCACATAGAAGCCTTATCCATATATTTTTCACGGAATTTGATTGCTTTCTTTTGTTTTTGTTTTAAAAGTAGTATACTTATTACTTTGGTTTCTTGTTTCTCTGCCCGGTTAACATGTGCTCCTTTGCAGCTCAGTGAGGCCAAAAACTAGTACAAAATAAATAAATAAATAAATAAATAAATAAATAAATAAATAAATAGCTTTGTACTACCCGCAAAAAAAAACAAAAAAACAAAGCTAGCACGAAGAGACTAAAGTGGACGCGCATCTAGTGCGCTCTGCCTTATGATGGGTTATCGAGTGTAGTGATGCAGTCCCATCGGCCTGTTCCCCCTTTAGTTAATCTCTAATCAAATGCTCGTATTCCCATCAGTGGAAAATCACTAATCGCTATTCTATAGACGGGTCCTTTCTGAAATTCTCCACATGGTTGCTAGAGGGCAACACATGACCAGGGAATCAGTGATAGATGTGCATATTGAGTTAGGTCATCCACGGCGCATACCTCCTGATTTATTTCCAATACATTTTTAATTATTGCAAATTATCCTTGAAATATGTGGATTTTACAGTGTTCTCCTGCACCCTGTCGCCATTGGCGCCTCCACCTTTTGTGATTGAGGTTATTGTGTGGGAAAATGCGTAATATCTTTGAAATTTCTAATCGTAATCGATTTTTTGGGCATGGGCATTGTTTTTCTGTGTTAAACTTGAGACAGCGCAGTGGGTTTAATTTTTTATGAAAACCATTCCGCAAACATCAAAGAATGATCGGAAGAGTCCAACTGGTTCTTTTGTTCATCAGCGTCTGGGCTAACACCATACCCAGTTGAAAAAACGGTTCTGATAGTCTACTAGCTAAATAGCCTACAAAGCAAAAGGATCAGATCATTGAGTAAATAGATCAGTTGGGTGGTCGGTACAGTTGGTCAGTGGCACGAGGTACCGGTTGTTTTTACAGCTTGAATATATTAGCTTTAGCTTGGGCTCAAAACATTTGGTTTACCAAAAACATCCCGCATGAAGATTTCGCTTTATAAACGCAGTCGGTGACTCGGTGCAATTGCCTACTTATACCCCAGCGTTTGCGTGACATCATTGTGAATGTGGGCAGTCTCGTATGTCTTTGCTGCTTTTTGAGGGGAAAGTTCTGAGGCACTGTAAGTTTTGGAGACGCAAAACAGCAACGTCGCTTCTCCTGCAGCCTACTTAAAGCGAAACCGCATCTCCCCGAGAAACCAAGAACAAAACAAGACAAAGAAAAAGTAAAAGAAAAGCAGTAGTTGTTCCTGCTGTCATGTTGGGCAGAGGCAAGACAGCAAGCCCCGCGCAGAAGAATAAGGCACAGACGGCAGAATCAAAGCCACACGACCCCTTGAGGAATTTAGGTAAGGACCAGTTAAGATAATTTCCTGAATAGTCAGTCTTACAAATGTTCGCTTTGCTGTTCGTTCCCCGGCGTAACTACTTTACCATATACACGAAATCACGCCACGGATAACAACAGAGAAAATATATGTGGACTTACTACTTTGCAACCCTTAGAGGTGTAGCCTATCTGCCATGCGTGCCAGCTTTGCTCCTGTGGAACGTAAGAATCGTGAAACGGACCTGGACGCTTTGTTTTCATGATTGTGTTAGAGGGGATAACTCTGGATAATAGCGTCTGCTAAGCGTCTGCTAAATGCCTGTAATGTAACAACTTTGCACATGGACTCGTGGTGATCAAACAGAGCTTCACGGCGTCTGAGTTGCTGGTTTTAGATGCTGGTTGGCACCCTGCGTGGTCGCTGGTTCTCTCTTGTTCTTAAGTGAGTCTGACTGTTCCAGAATTCATCGTAATCCACATTGCCCCTCTTTCCTCAGTCAAATGTAAGCACATACTTTTAAGTAACTTTAATTGGGAATTTATGTAGAATGGTGATGTTAATACCTCAGCGTAACACAACAACAACAACAACAACAATAATGATGATGATTGATGATGATGATGATGATGGTGATTATTATTATTATTATTATTATTATTATTACTATTTGTTTTTGCTGTTGGGTCCAATTATCATACGGAATACGAGCAATAATAGCAACAACCAAAAGTAGTATTTATGATATAAATATAATAAACAGTTTACCATGCTATTTTCCCAAATGCTATTTTATAAATTGTGTCGATGAAAATGAACCAGTATAATGGCATTCTTATGCTCTGATATGAGCACATTGGGCATACCTAGCATATATAAATCAGCGTTGTAGAATCGCCTTTTTCTTTTGATGCACATGGCATATTCAGGTAAACACTTTCCAGGAATATTTTTGTAGGGAAAAATATATTTTCTGCTGCAGTGTTCTTGGATGGTCACCTAACACAATCAACCTAATTCAATTATCAAGGGGGGTTAGGATCAAAACCTTGTGATGATGGCACCACCAGGGCGAGGCCAGAGTAATCAATGGGTGTGAGACAGGAGGTCTTGGTGACAATGACCGTTTGGTTTCGTTCCACACCACATACATGTGTAACAGTGTCCATTTGTTTGCCTGTCACCCAATCAGGGACAGGAACCTGCATTTCAGCATTCTATTTCAGGTGTGGGGCATAAAAGCTTGTACCCACACATCACTATGCTGTGATTGAACAGCCTTGCTTTCACCTGGTATGCTGCATACTGTATTAAAGACTATTTTTGCTATATTAATTAATTGCTATTGAGCTGAACTCGGAGTTGTACTTTACAAAGGACTAAAGTCCTACATTTTCAAAAGGCGACGTTTCCCAGAAAACCCACAGTACAATTAACTAAAGCCCCAATCAGGTGTGAATATGAAGTGTTAATTGGACAAAGGATAAACAACTGAAAAAACATCCCGAGTTGTAATTAAAAGTGCTGCAGATTTTACAGAACAAGTAGACTGCTCTATCAATTTTAATTGCTGATGTTCCGAGGTAGGCGTTCAAGAGCTGCTCTTATAAAATGGTACTTGAGTGTATTGAACTGGAGAGCCAGAGAGAAGTAGCGATGTTCAAATTTATAATGTGTGTGTGTGAGCGAGAGAGAGAGAGTGTGTGTGGGTTTTAATATACAAAACAATTCACTCACACACACCCCTCGCCGTCACTCGCACCCCAGTGATCAGAATAGAGCAGTGCTGAGACAGGGTGAAGCCGTCAGGAGAGTTTGTCCTGCTGGCAGTGTACATTTTATCAGCTGTGTCAGGTTGCGCCTTAGTGAGTGAGTGGCGGGCTTCATGTAAAATATCCTTCGGAGAGTTTTTGAAAGGATAATTCACCCTCTGAATTATTTCAGTTTTAGTCACTGTCACAAGCTGCTTTGGAATTGCTGGAAGCGTACTTCCTTGTTTTAGTCCTCCAAATTACCCTGTACCTGCCACTGTAAGGCAGGTAATCAGCAACTTCTCTGAATAACTAAAACATCCTTCATCACGCACATACACTGTCTGGGTGGACTGAAAACATAAAATATAATATATAATTATATAATAACTGAAACAATATTTTAAAAATACAGAAAGTGATCTATCCCTTTAAATTCAAAACTATTTTGCTCATTTGTAAAAATTGAATAATTATCAGTAGTCGAATTTTAAACAAAGAACAATCATAAGACTCTGCTAGAAGAGTCAGTGGTAGGTAATGGTAAAAAAGCTATGAGCAATTCGATATAAAATGTAAATGTAATAAAAATGAATTCTATGCTTTAACTTCAATCCTTATAGCAGAGCTGGATATTGACAATCACAATACAATAAAAGATATTTACTGTTTATTTTCAGCCATAACATAATGCATATTTACATAGTGGGTTAGGTAGGTCATGGGCTCAGGAAATGTGGGAACTGATGCTAAATGTGACATTTGGCTCAAACCTCACTGTCCTTTGGTTAGGTGTGGGTTTTAACCATGGAACACTTTGCATGGGCACCAGTGAAGTAGTGCGACGTCACGGCCACGCTGGGTTTGTGTTTTGGACGACTTGCTTTGCTGCTGCGCTTCGTGTGGGGCTGTGAGGTGATGCTGTGCCCCCGGCCTTACCTTTGGAGCGGTCCGCCGTCAAGAGGTGGGGGAGGAAGTGACTGTGTGTGGTCGTGCCCGTGAAACGGGCCCACACGGTGACCCAGGCCTGTGAGGTCGTTAATCTGCAGCGTACTTACCGCTCCTGCACCCACACCTGTGCCGTTTTGAGCAGGAGGGAGGTTAGAAGCATGGCGCCTTTTTCATGAAATGAGGACTTCATATTATATTAGCTGTTGGCTCCTGTCCCTTGTCCCTTCCATTCCGGAAAAAGGTTATAAGTGCATCTTTCTAAATAATTTTTCAGCTTAAGATAAAATGAATGCACGTGTGAGTTCACAGAAGAGTATTTCTGACAGACAAAAATACAGGATCTTTCTCCTTCCCTGTGGTGTAGGCTGCCAGATGTGGAATGTTCTGGCTGTGGGAGTGGTTGCGTGCTGCATGAGAGGCCCTAGACATGAAAGGCAGCCGATGGGAGACACCCTACCTCCTGCATGCGTTCACAATGCAAGGAGTGGCCGGGAGGTCAGGGAGGGAAACGCTCACTGCAGGGGGGTCAAACAACGCCCTATAAACAGCGAGGAACTATTTCTTTTTTTTTTACTCTACTGTGGTAAATGGTAGGAAAACAAACAGTCGCCTTTCTGCATTAATAGCAGGGATTTCCAGTGTCAGTGTACGAGGAGCTTTATTAGCTCTTTGGGAACTAAGTGTGAGCGTTCTCAGTCCCTTCGCCCGAGTGAGAGAACGTGGCAGTTTCCTGCAGTATTTCATTTATACAGGTTAAGAAGGGTTTAACGTTCTTAAAGCGGTAGTATGTCTAGAAATTGGTAGGCATGCTGCCAGTAGCTAATCTCTCAGCGGTCTGGTGTCTGAGCTTATTCACATGCTTATCTTGGTGTCCTTGCTACTGGCCATTGAAACTTTGGTTTTAACATATGTACTATGCATAAATCCTCTTTGAGCGACTTTCTGTGTAAATTATGTGAATCTCTATGCGATGTGAATCTGTAAGCAAATAATGAAAGCGGGGGCACTGATGAGCAAGGACGAACATTTAGCCTTTTGAGCCATTGCAGAATGTGGAGACCTAATAGGGCTGTTTGAAAGCTCCCAGAACACCCGGTGCTTTTCATTGATTGAGCAGGAGTGAAGGTAATCTGCAGGCTTGTCCCTGTGCTGAGGTTGCTGTTTTAAAGGGTAGAAAGACAGGAATATTGGCTTTGTGTTTGAGTTTCATATTGACAAATCGCAAGAATATTTGTAATGCGACTATATTGTCCAAGAGTTAGAAGACTCCCCCACCCCTGAGAATTGGTAAAAAAATTTTGGGTTAAGGTACCAGTCCATAGATTTTGTTCATATGAGAGTATTGCATCACTAAGGGACTGAATTCTAACATGTACTTCACGGTTATTGATTTTGCTCTGTTGTATGTCAGTTTATAATTTTAAGACTTTAAAATAATTTGCGTTGGTAGCATCAAAGATAAAGCCGGCAGTTTGACAGTGCAAATGTCTGTGGAGCGTTTTTTGGTCGACTGACCTCCATATATGCTAAATGAGGTCGGCCCTGTAACAAAGTGCATGTCAACATTATTCTGCTTGTTTTAGTCACTGGCTGCATGCATGTTAGAGGCCTCAAGGCTCAGGGATCTCACCCACAGAGCCAGCTGGAGCCGACATGGAGGAATGTTTCAGAGCAGAAACCCCCGGCGTTGGCAGCTAATACGCGCGGTGCTCTTTCCGAGCCCTTGTGCAGTACCCAGATCTGTTTAATGCTCTCCTTCTCCTACAGCCACGGTGGTATCAAGCTCCTTAGAGCCCAGAAGGAATTCCTCTGGTTCTTCCTTTTTCATATCCTGCCTAGTGGGATGGGCCTGAACTAGAACAGTTTTACTCCGAGTCCCTCCAGAAGCCAGCGATCACAGGGACTGTGCGGATGTATTATATATGTGTGTTTGTGTGCACGTGCGTGCCTGTGTGTGTATCTGTGTGTGGGGGGAGGGGTAATGTAAACTCTCAAAGATCCCTTTAGTGCTTTAAAATGAAAAAGATGGGTCCCCTGGAGGGGAAGCAAAGTGGTTAAACATGGCTGCCCTGCTGTTTCAGACGCAGGCAGCCTGGCTGTCTGGGGCCCAGTCAATGAGCAGCTTTGTCTGGGCTACGGGAATCGCTCGCATGTAGCACCACCCAGGGAAGATCTTCTGGCAGCAGGCAGAAGCAGATGAGCTGCTTCGTGAAGGAGCCGTGGCGCTTCAGCGTTGGGCTAATGAAGCCTGCAAGCGCGAGGCTGTATCCAATTAGCTTTGCCCTCTTCTGTCCCCCCCGGAGGACGACGTGTCTCGCGTACAGCAGCTCGGCTCCGTGGTGAAAGAGAGCGGTGTGAGCTGCGAGCTTTTGTTGACGTGTCTGGTAGGGAGGGGGAGGGGCCTTTGGTGTTTCTACACCACCTTCTCCTTGAGAGAGGAGCAGACAGAGCTCGGGAAAACATCCAAACACCGCTACGTCCAGTCGCTGCGAACATCCAAACACCCCTTTGTCCAGTCCCTGCGAACAGTCGCTTTGGAGATGTTTCAAGTGCCTTGTTTTCCATCGCGCTGTGTCAGGCTCAAGCCGGGAGCTGTTTTGAGGCATTGCGTTTCATAGCGTAGCTGAAAAGAGAGTTTTTTTCTTCCTGACCCCGTCTGATGCAATGGACCATTGTCCAAAAAGAGTGACAGTGTGGGTGTACTTTGAAGCATAGAAGAAGCTTGTTCTGTTCCCCCCATTATGCGCGCTTGTGGTTCTCATGCCCCCAATGTTAGATTGCGGTTAACATCAGCCAGTCTTCCTGGCAGCAGATGAGGCTTCTCTCAACTGTGGCATCCCCAGTTTTTGAAGCACGATCTGTGACCCTCTTCTCTCTCCCTCAACAGAGAGACCCACAGTCTCAGCATCTCAAGGGATTCATCTTTAACTGTTTGGGATCTTCCCCAGTTATAAGTTGTTCGAATTTTCAAGGGAGTTTTTACATAAGCTGTACAACATTGCTTCCAATTATATTGTTATATTCTGGTGCAAGGTCATTGTATTTTTTACAGTGGAATATGGGAAATTCAACCATCTCTCCAAAATGAGCTTGTGTGACAGGCTGTGCACTCAAGTACTGGAGTTTCCCTCTCGGTGTCAGCCCAGTGCAGTCTAACTGCTTCTTTTCATACCAATTGATCTGTGAGTAATCTATCTGTCTCAGCACCTGTCACGCCTTCCTCCGCCATCTGGATTCTGTGTATAAAAGCGAGACAGTGTTTGAGCAGTTTGTACAAACAATGTATGCAGTGATGGTTAGTCGCATGGAAACAGTATTTGCACCCTTGTGTAAGCTTTCCCCAAGGATCTGAGATCGAGATGGATGACCACTGCTGCCATTAAAGCAACATGGGGGTGCCAGGTGAATAGTCAAATTGGATAGTCAAGTTGTTTTTATACAATTTGTTCCAGCGCATTGGCAGAACTTTCATATCAATTTTTTTAAATGGGCCATTATTTTCAGTCTTTAAAAGGACGTCCAGCCTCCAGCTCAGAATATTATTTTGTTTTTAGACAGATATGTAAATATTTACCAAGATGCTAATGGTCCAAAACCTTTACTGCTTACTGAAGGCAGTAGTTTCTAGAATGTTCTTACCCCAAAGCCTCTGCTAAACCCCTTGCTTTTATTTTGGCTTAGACAGTCTGTATTGGGTTTCCGGGCTTCAGCAGTGGGTTTTAAAGGTGGAACTGGCCACTGTCATCCTGCGTTAATTTCCCACTCGATCGACCTTTCATTCCGTCTTTAGAACTAAATGAGCTTTAAATTCGTTAATCCTTAAATGGAATGGATTTTTGACCTGTTTAAAATACAAATCACTCAGGGTACTACAATGGCTCTGCTCTATCATTAGTTTTGGGACGGGATATGTACTGTGTGTGCTCCCGTGTGAGTGACTGTGCACTCTCATTACATTACATTACATTACAGGCATTTAGCAGACGCTCTTATCCATAGTGACTTACACAGCATTCTACATAGCATTTACTCTGCATCCATTAATACAGCCGAACATATACTGAAGCAATGCAGGTTAAGTACCCTGCTCAAGGGTGCAATGGCAGTGTCCTACTAGGAATTGAACCTGTGAACTTCAGGTTATACAAGACCAGTTCCTTACCCATTATACTACACTACCACCCTTTCCTTATCCCTCTCCCCCCGCAGGTGTGCTGGAAGATGAGGACGTGCGGGTGATGCTGCAGGGCTCCAGCATGGTGAAGGTGCGCTCCCCGCGCTGGCAGAAGAGGCGTGGCCTGCGGCTGCTGGAGGACGGGGTCACCGTCTGGTGCGAGTCCAGCAAGAGCTCCCGCAGGGCCAAGGCCCAGATGAGCTGTGAGTGAGGGGGAGGAGGGGGGAGGAGGAGGGGCGGGCACAGGGGCGGGGTCTGCGGCCGGGGGGAGGGCTGGTACTGAGTGGGAGGGAGGGGACTAGGTGGTGAGCGATAGGTATTCTTGGGAGCGGAATAGGGAGGCTTGCCGAGGGGAAAGAGAGGGATATGGAGCAGTGAGAGGGAAAGTTACAGTGGGGGAGGGCGTGCTGCCATGTGGGAGAGGGAGAGAGCAGAACCCGAATGGCGAATGTACTGACATGGCGCATGCAAATTCAAGAAAATCACTGCTGCATGAGATTATTTACTCCAGCAGTATAACCAGAACTATGTTCGATTTTCTTCACTGTAAACAACACACTCTTTTCTCTCCTTAAGTCAGCTGTTGTCTTGTTCCAGGACACCTACAAACACACGTACACACAGAAGCAGGCGCACTTAAACACACACGCGCAAGCACACAAACGTGGGCACGCGCACACCGAAACACAGATGTAGCGCAGACGCAAGCATACGTGCGTGAGCGCACACGCGTGTTACCCCCCCCGGAACACGTCAAGCCCCTTCACAGATTCAGAACCTCAGGCAGGCACAGCCCTTGTTTTTTTTATTCAGCTGGCAGCCATCAGCGTAATGGCCCGACGGACCGGCTCTATTTCCAGCCCAGGAGAGGGGCCCCTCCGTTTGAAGGGCTCTAATGAGAGGCCACCGCGCGGCGGAGAGGAGCGTCTCGCTAGGCCGCGGCTAAAGGCGGTGGCTGAATCACAGGGCCGGCCGCCGCGCACGGCTAGGTAGCCTTCAATTGGCATCAGAGGAGCCCACGAGGAGGCATCCGCGATGTGGCCGAGTGCCACCCTCGTTTGATTGCAGGTTTCACGGCAGAGGGGGACCCTTGGGCCTCTGACCACCAATGACAGGGTGTGTCTCTGTCTGACCCCGCCCACCTTTTGCCCAGAAGACGCCCTGTGGCGGCAGCTATCATTAAAGGACTACACGTGTGCGTTTCGTCGGAGGCGGCTCATTGCTCGTCGTTTTCCAAATGAATACCCTCCGTTCTGTGTCTTGAGCCCCATCTTAACCCAGGGCTCCAGCGGTCCTTGGGTGGGGTAGCTGGGAATCCCGTCCCCTGTTTGCAGAGACAAATCGAGATGAGCAAACACCACAGAACTGTGTACATGTCTTGCGATATTTGCTTGCGCTTGTTTATACTTCAGTGCGTATGTTTGAGAAAAACCAGCCATATTCTCATTCTTGTAAATGCATGTTGCCCAGCAAACAGGCTGTAAATATATCTATGTGTTGGAAAGAAGGAAGGCATATTTTCTTTGTGCTATATAAGGCATCCCTGTTTACAGTAGCTGCATTAGCATCTGTTTAGCAAACAAACCAGGCCTAAAAGCTTCCGGATAGTGACAGAACAGAACCACTGTGCTGGGAGCACCACACACACACACAAACACGGCTGAAAAAAGCCATCTTGGGTCAATGAATGGCACCGGCCTGCTTGCAGGGGTAGTTGCGCTGTGCAACAGCTTACCTGTGGGGTGACCGTTTGTTTGCGATACGGTCGAGGCGCCTCAGTCAAACCGGCGTGGAATATTCTAGAATTACGGACCAGAGGGTTACCGTGGGAACCTTAACCGGGCCGTCCGGAATGGGTCGTTTCGGGGGTGGCTTCGTGCGGCTGATTAAAGGACGAAATGCCTCGCGGTCATGTGACCCGCGTCATGCGGAAGGCCCCCGTGCGACGCGCCGAGGCCTCGGACCTTGTTAGCTCTGACGCGTCCCCTTTTGATCAGGAACACGCGGCTTTATTTCTCTAATCGCCTCCGTCCCGTTCCCCAGACCTCCAACGTCCAGCAGACTGTGGAGTTTGTGTGCTGCTGCTGCTGCTGCTTCGCAGAGAGAGACCCCAGTGAATCGGGAGCACATGATTTACTCAAGTGGGTCAGAGGTTTATGCATGAGCGAGACTTCGTAAATATATATTTTTTTAGTACCAATGCCGATTGACCCACTTACCATTTAAGTAGCACTTATTAAATTCCAGCTGCACTGTCAATGCGGTTGATTGGTTCAGTTCAGATCAGCGTTGCAGAGCTGGGGACTTACGGAGTGTGCTGGGTGCTCAAATCACATGACTTTTCCAGAACCCCAAAGCCCCCCTCCCCCCTCCCACTTCCCACCTCCCACTTTGCACATTTGTACACATGGCAACAGTGATCTGCAGAATTAGCCATATTTCATAGCTGGGCCACTGTGATCTCAGCCCTGGTACTGCCACTTAGAGCCACAGTGGATTTTAGAGAGTAATGGCAGTGTAGAGGTTTTGGGGTTTGTAATTTAGGGTGTGTGTGTATGTATGTGTGTGTGTGCGTGGGAGTGTGTGAGTGTGTCTGTGCATGTGGGTGTGGGTGTATGTGTGCGTGCGTGGGTGTGGGTGTGTGAGTACGTGTGTGTGTGTGTGCATGTGCATGTTTGTGAGGAGCCCATCCAAGGACAAGCCTTATTGCAGCCCACCTCCATCTTTTCGAATTACTTGCATAGTCAGTTGTATAAAAATTGCAGTGTATACACATTCTGTTTGCAGTAGTGCCTATAGCTATGGCGGTGAAGCAATTGAAATGTGCCATTTTCACAGCATTACGTCGAATGATTTACATGCAAAATGCACTTTTGGACTGCATGATTAAGGTCTTAAAATTAAACTACAAAGAAGGACAGCACAAGAGGACTATATGCAAAACAATTTTTGATATCAACTTGTGTGTTTGTCCAGTTTAATACTGAGAGCAATGTATTGATATTAGACTTAAACCTGGCGCTCGCCATCTTCTGATTCACACTGCCCATATTGCTGGAGAACATTTGCATAGTGAGGATTTCTCCTGCTTGGACTGCCATACTGTATCACATCTCCCTCAACCTCAAGCCTGACCCACATCCCACACTTCAGCAGCTGTGCTGCCCTGCGTCTGTGTGTCTTCCTCTCAGTGCATCGCTGTTCTCTTTACCGCAGTCAGCGTGTCTTCTCTTTCAGGTCTGTCTTTTCTGTTCTGCTTTCGGTCTTTCACCATCTCTCACCGCTGCCTCTCTCTCCTCTTCCTCCCTCTGTGCCATCGGTCGGCGTCTGTGTGTCTATCGCTGTCTCTCTATCGCCCTCTTTCTGTCTCTCTGTGACGCGCACACCGGCACGCTCTTTGTTTAGGTCTGTTTTGTCTCTCTGCTTCCCGCTATCCCCCCACCCTCTCTCTCATCCATTCCCTCTCTCTCTCTCTCTCTCTCATCCCTTTCCCTCTCTCACTCGCTCATCCCTTTCCCTCTCTCCCTCTCTCGCTCTCTCTGGAGGATAAGCCGTCTGTGCTGCCTCTGCCACGGGCGCACACCTGGATGTAGTAGTGGGGGAGGGGTGTCTTTGTAGCACACAGACTTTAATCCTGGCATATTTTCACCCACAGTGTATGGCTACCCCCAGTATGTGCTGGGAGGGGGTTTGGGTAGGTTTACGCACTGGAACCTTTAATCCTCTGACCAAAGTGCATATTTGCTCAGAGGGACAACTGATGTCTGATAAACTTTGGTCAAATCAAACGGGCTGTTTGCATCTTCTTGGGGAAAGGAGATCAAGGATCAATTGGTGACAAACAGTGTTGCCAAGTTCTGTTAAAGCACAGCTTGGGCTTGCTTATCACATGCTGGATAATCGCTTATCTAGCTTCCAAAAGGATCATGCGTATATGATAAAGCTGTTTTCAGCTGACGGGAAGAAAAAACACTGCATTTGAAAAGAAACTCATAATGCACATATCTTTAAAGCAGATTTAAGTAGATAAGTAATGCTCTTTTATTCTGTTCCTCTCTCTATCAATGAAATTTAATTCAACGGTACATTATTGGTAGGGTAAACTGCATTATAATGAAAAGTTAAAGCCATCATATCAGATATTGAAATGTACACAATGGTGTATTATGCACAATACCGTATGAGCGTCCCTATCTCTATCTCTCTCTCTCTCCCTCTCTTTCTCTCTCTCTGTCTGTCTCTCTCTCACTCTCTCTCTATGTCTCTCTCTCAGTCTCGGTGACGGACGTGGAGTGCGTGCGCGAGGGCTGCCAGTCGGAGGCTCTGCGGAAGCTGGCCGGCTCCCTGCCCGAGAGCCAGTGCTTCACCCTGGTGTTCAAGGGCGGCCGGAAGAGCCTGGACCTGCGCTGCCCCACCGAGCAGGAGGCCCAGAGCTGGGTCCGCGGCATCCGCACCCTGCAGGAGAGGGTCTCCAACATGTCCCAGAAGGAGAAGCTCGACCAATATCCTTCCTTGTCCCCTAAAAGGCAGGGGTGCGTGTGACATAAGCTCCATGCTGGCCGAGCGCAGCCCTGTCGAACCCTGCTGGTGACTGCGGTGAAGCTAAAGGCTTGTAGCCGCAGAGCCCTGAGAAAATATAGTGCCTGGTCAATAATCCCTCTTCAGTTCCAGTGTGACAGATAGCAAGAATAGCACCTGGCCTCTCACACGTTTGCTCACACTTCTTTAATGGGAGGCACTTGGGTGTGAACTTGTCCGGGCTTGTAGAGAGGTGGCGTGGGTATTATCTGACCACTCCGGCATTGTTTGCTGGTAAAATGCTAACTGAAGATATGACTCAGATATTGCTGATAATAGCTGATGTATTGTTGTGGGCTTTAGGGCACCACAGGCCAGCGGCTGTATGTGTATGTGCTTGTGTGTGTGTGTGTGTGCGTGCGTGTTTGTACACGTGTGTCTGTGTGTCTATGTGTTTACGTTTCTCCATGCTTCAAAATTTGCTTGGGACATGTCTTCTTGTGGTTGTGTGTTTGTTTGTTGTGTGTGTGTATCTGTTTCTGCACGCTCCTCTGTCAGTATGATTTTATGTCTGCCTGTTTGTGCACATATGTATGTGTGCTTTTCTATGCTATCTGTGCTGCTGTGTGTATTTATAAAGGGCCTGGCTCTGATCTCGAGCCCCGCCCAAGTTGGAGGGTTGTGCCCTTGACTCCCAGCACCTGGATCCGCAGCTACCTGAAACGGGCGGACCAGAACCAGGACGGGAAGATGAGCTACGAGGAGGTGAAGCGCCTGCTCCAGATGATCAACATCAACCTGAACGAGCAGTACGCCCGCACCCTATTCAAGGCGAGGACCGCCGTCACCATCCGCGTCGCTCGGTTATGTCGGTCTGTCAGGCGCACCTCATTGCATCACATTACTGGCATTTAGCAGACGCTCTCATCCAGAGCGACTTACACAACTTATTACACAGCACTTACATTGCATCCATTTATATAGCTGGATTTATACTGAAGCAATGCTATTTCCTGTCTCTTCCTGCCTCTGCTTTTCTGAAGTATCAAGGGCACAACGACAGCATCCAACCTGGGAATCTAACCTGTGACCTTTAGGTTACAAGACCGGCTCCTTACGCATTATACTACACTGCCGCCCACCTCACGCACACCTCACCCAGACCAGAGACGGATCATCCCTCTGTTACACACGTTAGCACTGGCATTCGCTGCTTGGAGCCTCAACAGCTTGCGCTTTTGCTGGGGTTTCAGAGGGTTTTTCGGCATATGCTGGGTCCTTTCCGAAGTTTTCTGAAACATGTAGGGCAGTTCTATTTGCTGTTGAGTTATGTTAAATTCTGACATTTTTCCACCTTCTGACTTTATTCGCAATAGGACCTGTAATTTATTTGAAATGGATCTCGAAGGCGGAATTGCTTTGAAACCACGCCAGGCCGCTAACTCTATATAAATATGTATTACATGCTATTTCCTGTCTCTTCCTGCCTCTGCTTTTCTGAAGTATTTTTGAAGGGTTGCTCAAGAAATTAAATGTACGTTACTGTAGCAATCTGAGTGCTACCGCTCGTTTGAGAGATGAGAGAGAGACAAGTTCTTTTTCAGGACGCGACTGCGTCTTTTTATTTTCCGGCCGCCACGCGGCTTTCTGTTCGCAATACGCAATACACAATACACAATACACAAGGTATATGTCACAATTCGCGGCTGACTGCCCGTCAGCTCTTCTTCCTCCTCCAGTTCTCCCCCTTCTCTCTCTGTCGAGCCGCTTTTAAACGTCCAGGCTCACTGTCGAGGTAATCAGCACATTGTCAATCAATCAAACAATTAACTATCCGTGCTGATTAATAAACCCCAACAGCCGTGGCGCAGAGTTCCGAGAGCCGCCCCGCCCACTCTCTCTCTGCAGCCAACGCAAAAACCACGCCCACCTTACCACATACCCCCACCGCCCGACTTAGGCCGGGGAGCCATCCGGCCGATGACCGACCCCCCCCCCCCACCCCCTTCGGGGCGAGAGAGGAAGTCCGCCACCACCATCTGCGCCCCCGGCCTATGAACCACCTTAAAATTAAAGGGTTGTAGAGCCAGATACCACCGGGTGATTCGCGGGTTGGTATCCTTCATGCGGTGGAGCCATTGGAGGGGAGCGTGGTCCGAACAGAGGGTGAATGGGCGACCCAGCAGGTAGTAGCGCAGGGACCCGACCGCCCACCGGATGGCGAGGCACTCCTTTTCTACCGTGCTGTACCTCGCCTCCCGCTGGGATAGTTTGCGGCTGAGGTACAGCACCGGGCGGTCGACTCCCTCCACCTGCTGGGTCAAAACAGCCCCCAGCCCTCTGTCCGATGCGTCGGTCTGCAGGATAAAAGGAAGAGAGAAATTAGGGGTGAACAAGAGCGGCTCCCCGCAGAGGGCTTCCTTTACCAATTTCTTTTTGTGCTCCGGCAGTCTATAGGGGCGGGAACGTACCGTTACTCCCGGGGGGGTGTCGATATGGTGGTGTATGAGGTTCGTGCGTCCTGGTAGGGGAGAAAACACATCCGCAAACCGTTTTTGCAACATGGCAAGGTCTGCTCTCTGACTTGGCGAGAGGTGGCTATCTGAAAGGGGTGGGGTCTGATTGATTGAATTTACTACCTCCGGCCCCAGCTCGTCCCTCTCCTGATCCACCGTTACCAGAGAAACAGCCACCACCTCTTTCCAGGCTTTTAATAAATTGAGGTGATAAATCTGTTTCGCTCCCTCTCTATCAGCACGCTCCACCTCATAGTCAACCTCCCCAACTCGTCGTGTGACCACGAAGGGCCCTTGCCACTTGGCGAGTAATTTTGTACTGGAGGTTGGAAGTAATACCAGGACTTTATCTCCCGGCGAGAATTGACGTAGTTTCGTCCCTCTATTGTAGTGCTCTGCTGACGTTCCTGAGCCTCGAGCAAATTCTCCCGTGACAACCGACCCAGTGTATGGAGTTTTGCTCGCAGGTCCATAACGTATTGCAACTCATTTTTGCTGGGGCTTGGACCGTCCTCCCAGCTTTCTTTAACTAGGTCCAATATTCCCCGAGGTTTTCTACCGAATAACAGTTCAAAGGGAGAAAATCCCGTGGAGGCCTGGGGAACCTCCCGCACTGCAAATAATAGAGGGACTAACCACTTATCCCAATTTCGGCTATCGTCGTGAATGAACTTTCGAATCATGGACTTCAGAGTTCTATTAAACCGCTCCACAAGCCCATCTGTTTGGGGATGGTATACACTGGTTCTAATAGAGCGGACGCCCAGTAATCCGTATAGCTCATTTAGTGTACGTGACATAAACGAAGTGCCCTGATCAGTCAGAATCTTTTCGGGATTCCGACCCGGGAGATAATTTGAAACAGAGCTTGCGCAACACTCTTAGCTGAAATATTGCGCAACGGCACTGCTTCGGGATACCGGGTCGCATAATCCACCAAGACCAACACGAAACGGTATCCCTGGGTGCTCCGTTCAAATGGCCCGATGAGGTCCATAGCAATTCGGTCAAAGGGAACCTCTATTAAGGGTAGTGGGCGCAACGGCGCTTTTGGGGTGGCCGGGGGGTTCACTAATTGACATTCGGGACAGGACGCACACCACCGACGTACGTCCGCCCAAATGCCCGGCCAGTAAAACCGAGCCATTATTCGGTGTAGTGACTTATCATACCCTAAGTGCCCCGCCATGGGGTTGTAATGAGCCGCCTGGAAAACCATTTCCCGGCGGTTTCTGGGTACCAACAACTGGGTCGTTTCTTCACCGGTCTGAGCGTCACGACACACTCGATACAACCTGTCCCTAATAATAGAAAAATAAGGGTGAGAGAGTACTGCATCGGGGCGCACCTGCTGACCATCAATCCGCATCACTTGGTCATAGGCAAAGCGTAAGGTGTCGTCCCGAGACTGCTCGAGTGGGAAATCCTCCGCGGGTTGGAATACAGGACCCCGGGGAGTCTCAACCGGAGGCTCGCCTGGGTCCCTCCCCGCCCCGGCCGTGTCGGACGGCCCTGCGTCACCACCGTCAACAGCACACACGTCACACTTCCCTATCGGTCGTGATCGCAACCCCAGTATGTTTCTAGAGATCTCCCTAAACCCCGCCCAATCAGTACCCAAGATTAGGGGATGCGCAAGCCGGGAGCTAACCGCAGCCTTCACAATATGCGTTTTTCCCTGGTAACAAATTTCCACGGGTACTACCGGATACTTGTGCACATCTCCATGCACACACCGAATGGAAACCCAGGGTGCCTTTACCAATGCCTCGGTTCGAACCAGGTTTTGCTGGATCAGGGACTGCATAGCCCCTGAATCCAACAGCGCCCGGTGTTCACTCCCTTGCACCCTTACCGGGATGCAGTACGCTCCCTCCTGATCGGGAGCGGAAGTGGGCGGCCCGACCACCCGGACCACCTGCCCCACTTCCATAAGTGGACAATCGCGGCGCAGGTGACCCAGCTGTCCGCACCGCCAACACCCCGGTCCGAGCGTCTGAGGCGCCCTCTGCGAGCCGGAGCCCCCGCCACTGAGCCTGGACCTGGAGAGGGAATCGGAAAAAAGGGGGGATTAGTTTGAGGCAAGGGAGGGGGCAGAGCCCGGGGGACAGGGAAGGGGCCAGCACGAGGAGGGGTCTCCTCCTAGGCGCCGGTTCCGGCCGTGCTTGCTGCTGGGCGCTGGGGTATAGCACTAGGTGGTCTTCCGCCAGGGTAACCGCCCCCTCTAGGTTGGTCGGGCGATGGCAGCGCACCCAATTGGCCGTTCCCTCCGGCAACCCTTCCAGGAACTGTTCCAGTATAACCTGCTCCACCACGCCCCGGCGGACCGGGTCTCTGGTTGCAGCCAACGCCGGGCCATGTGGGTTAGCCTTTGGGCGTATGCGAAGGGACGGTCCTCCGCCACCAGTTTCGCCGTCCGGAACCGGCGCCGGTAATCCTCCGTGCTGCAGCCCAGTCGGTCCAGGATCGCCCTCTTCACAATCTTGTAATCCGCCCGGGCTCCGGGCGGCAGTCCATGCGCCGCCTGCTGGGCTTCCCCAGTTAAAAGGGGCAGGAGGTGTACAACCCACTCCTCGTGGGGCCACTGACACGCCTCCGCTGCCACCTCAAAACTTTCCACGAAGGCCTGGATGTCATCTTCGGCGGTCATTTTTGGTATGTGGATCCGGAGAGGGGATCGGGACGGCGGGTCCCGGGAGCTGGTTTCCCCGGCGGCAGCCAGCTGTCGCAGCGCCTGGGTCTGGAGGGAGGCTTGTGCACGCAGAGCCTCCATCTGCTCTGCGTGTACGGCCGCCTGCCGCTCCTGCATCTGGGCCATCCCCTCCAGCATCCTCGCCAGCGCTACGAGAGGCTGCGCCGTCTCGCTCCGGTTTGGGTCCATCTCTGACCTTCTCTCTCTCTCTCTTCCTGCCGGCCCCCCGCACGGGCCACCACTGTAGCAATCTGAGTGCTACCGCTCGTTTGAGAGATGAGAGAGAGACAAGTTCTTTTTCAGGACGCGACTGCGTCTTTTTATTTTCCGGCCGCCACGCGGCTTTCTGTTCGCAATACGCAATACACAATACACAATACACAAGGTATATGTCACAATTCGCGGCTGACTGCCCGTCAGCTCTTCTTCCTCCTCCAGTTCTCCCCCTTCTCTCTCTGTCGAGCCGCTTTTAAACGTCCAGGCTCACTGTCGAGGTAATCAGCACATTGTCAATCAATCAAACAATTAACTATCCGTGCTGATTAATAAACCCCAACAGCCGTGGCGCAGAGTTCCGAGAGCCGCCCCGCCCACTCTCTCTCTGCAGCCAACGCAAAAACCACGCCCACCTTACCACAGTTACTAAGACAAAATTATGAAATAACATGAAGCCATGGGGGAGAGCAGATTACAGCGTAGTGAATACAATAACAAGTAACTAGCAGTGGGCTGCTTTGTGGCTCATCCGGTTAAGGCACTGTTGTACTGCATGTAGGAGTCCCACGGTCTGGCGCTAAATCAGATTCAGGCCAGGGCGGGTTGTGGCTTTCACCCCCGTGGAGCAGCCTGTAATTGGCAGGGAGCGAGGCTGGGGAGATGACCTCATCGCGCACTGGCTGGCTGATCAAGCAGGTGGATCAGGTGCTCACGGTTCAACCGCACATTTGGCACCTCCCTTTAGCAGACTCCCCCCAATTAATCAATCAGCCAATCAGATTTTGTGTATATCGCACATGTTACAAAGAATTTGTTACAGCACTTGCTGCAGCATGCGCTAGCCTAAACTCCCACAAAACAAGCAAATGGTGACCATAGGATAAAAAAAAACTCCCTGGGCATGCTTAAGATGAAAAATTACGTTATATACCATATATTATATATATATATGCGCACAGACATAAATAGTACACAGTAAATGGTCATGGATATGTTTGGAGAGGTTTGTGTTTAACTACAGGAGTGTTATTGTGCTTAAAATACGTATGTCGTGTGTTTATGCATGTGTGTGTTTGTGTGTAGGGGAGCAAGCCAGTGTAACTGTGCTGTGTGTGAGTAGGGCTCAAAGTTAATGTGTTTGTGGTGTGTGTTGTAGCAGCAGAGGGCCAGATTTTTTGTGCTGAACAGAACAGTTCTTTGGTCACAACAAAAAGCTATGAAGTCTGTTTAGTTAACAACCCCTGTGCCAACACAGAGACACACATGCACAAACGCACGCACACACACACGCACACACACAAATCCCTGCCTCCTCTTCTCACCCTCTCTGCGTAAGGCATGTGTCCTGCTGGGACACTCCCCACACAACCACACTCATAATCTTCATCAGATTCACATTATTGCATTGTGGGTAACTAGGCTTCCAGCGGCTGGAATTCTCATAAGAAGGCTTCAGGAGTCACGCAGGTCTGCCTTCCCTTTAATCATGTGACGTGAACCCCTCCCCTCCTCCAAATCACGTGGAAGGCAGTATTGTGAAAGAATTCAAGGATTGTTTTCAAGACTGCCTGTTCTTAAAGTGCACTGTATGTGTGAATAGGGTTGCTTCTAATGTGGCACATTCTTGTGTGTGTATATATGGTACATATGTGGGAGTTAACGAGCATGAGAGAGCATAAGTGACATCTGTGTGTGTGTGTGTGTGTGTGTGTGCGTGTGTGCGCATACACGCGTACAAAGAGGGCCATTCCTGGAGAAGTCAACTGAAAATTAGTGAAGAATAACCACATAACTCAATTAATGGACTTATGTCTTAAATTTATAACTAAGTAAAATTTTGATTTTGTTATTACTGAATGCTTGAACTAACTTTCAAGAAAATCAGAGGTGGTCACTGCATGGTTGCAAGATAATGTTGCAGTTGTGGCCTTTGTGGGATGATTAGATAAATAAACTTATAATAAAGTTTTTCCCTTGTTGCAAGAGAAATTTCTATGAAGATCTAGGAACGGCAGCTGTCTGGGAGGTACATGCAAAGATGTTTGACTTCTGCAGGCTACGGTGTGTTCAGACTGAAGCTCACTTGTGCTTTTTATAAACTGAACTTGCACCCTGGACTCTTTTAACCACAGGGGTGCTATAAAAGAGGCATTTCTGAGGTCAGCGAAAAAAGGAATGTGGTCGTGACACTGGATAACTGTAATAATGGCACGTGAACTTACTACTTTGTAAACTTGTTTAGGGTTGGGTTTTTGTAGTTATTTCATGTTGTTTCTTTATATTATGTCTTTTGTCTTTTTGCCTAGTTGGCTTTGCAGAGGTTAGGTCAGAATAGTGTTCACTGTGTGAACTGAACTGTGATCTTGGCTAGAAGTATTGTATCTTATTGAACCTGTGTATTGTAGTTGTCCATGACCATGAAATGCACTTTTTATACGTCACTTTGGATAAAAGCGTCTGCCAAATAAATGTAATGTAATGTAATGCCTTTATTTTCTGAGGTCAACTCAAAATACTCCACCTAACTAAATTAAGTTTCTTTTTACTTCGCTTTATTGGGATGACAAAAAACAATGTGCCAAAGCATATACATAAATACAACATAACAGAACTGATTTGGAATATAAATATGAAAAATAAATACACCAGCCAGCATACATACATGCATACTTAACATATTAAACAAACATTTATTGGCACATCTGTACATACATGACACACAGTTAAAAATGACATTAATAACTAATGATTATTCCTTGTCAGGGACAGAATTGAACAACATGCATAATTTGATTATTTCTGGAAAATTAATACATTGGATATGCGCGTACTTTTCACGGTGCAGTTTCGTCGCAATATCCTTGAGATGGTCATGTGAGCTCAGTTAGTCTTCGAGTAGCCATGTTTTTCTGTGTTGGCCTTTTTCAATATCCAGACGTACTGTAGCTTACTGATTCTGTACACCGTCAACGTATTTGTCCCATTTTTTTCTTCCGTCACCAAGGCAGCATTGTGTTTTTAGGGATGAATAGCCCTGCATTTTGCGCTGTGCTCGTTCTCGCGTGCTCCATTAGGTGATACGGTCTCACTCTCTCTCTCTCTCTCTCTCTCTCTGTCTCTTTCTCTCTCTCTCTCTCTCTCTCTCTCTCTCTCACTCTCTCTCTCTCTCTCTCACTCTCTCTCTCTCTCTCTCTCTCTCGCGCGCAGAAGTGCGACCGCTCAGCCGACGGGCGCCTGGACCACGTGGAGATCGAGGAGTTCTGCCGGGAGCTGCTTCGCCGGCCGGAGCTGGACATGGTGTTCCAGCGCCACTCGGGCAACGGCTGCGTCATGTCCGCCCTGGAGCTGCGCGACTTCCTGCGGGAGCAGGGCGAGGACTCCTCGCTCGTCCACGCTCTGAGCCTCATCCTCACCTACGAGCTCAACGAGTGGGGTAAGGCCCCTCCTCCCCCACCCTCACGCACCGCCGCCATGACGAACCGCAGGCCCAGGGCTACACGTGCCCTTTCTTCACCTTCGTCACCACCACGCAAATAGCAAAACATGGATCATCCACAATCCCACAATGCATTTCTTGCCAATGTGAATACAGATAAAAATGATAAAAATACACTCCCATGAAAATACTATGCTAATGTTTGTACCTTTGTTAATATCATTTAAATTGACACGTTTGTCCTCAGTAACAGGCGTAGGGTGTTTTGCGTGACACATACGCACAAATACAAGTGGCGACGTGTATCTGTTTCGTAAGTGCTTGCGATACTTGCTGAGTGAAGTGACTTGTTTCTGAATAAGCGTGGATGTCACATGTCCCGAGTTAGACGCCAGACAGCCGGAGAACCGCTCGTGCTGAAACGTGTGTCCGTCACAGCCCAGAAGAATCAGTTCATGACGCCGAACGGCTTCACCATGTACATGCTGTCGCGGGAGAACGACGTGCTGAACCCCGATCACGCCGACGTGTACCAGGACATGACCCAGCCCATGGCTCACTATTACATCTCCTCCTCACACAACACCTACCTCACCAAGGACCAGCTGACCAGCACTAGCAGCACGGAGCCCTACATCAGGTACACTGCACACACACACACACAGCACGCACGCACACGCGCTCACACGCTCACACACACGCGCGTGTGCGCACACGAACACACGCACACACACACATACACACACATAGCACACACACGCACGCACACACACACACGCACTGAATTTGCAGCCCAGTCTGGAGATTTGTTTTAAACCATTTTAGATTAACCTCCTGCAGATTAAAAATGTGCAAGATGACGCTTTTGAACAGCTGAATATACAATACGCCCCGTCTTATTCAGGAGCAGTGTAAACAAGTGACAGCCTGCAATGTGCTAAGCCCTGCAGTGTCTTATCGGTGACTATTCTTTATATTTTCCATTGTGTTACCTCTGCACTGTACCTGCAACCGTGATTTCTATAACAGACATATTAATTGTTTACTTGGCTCTGTGTGTATTGGTGTGTGTGCATGTGCCCGTGTGTGTTTGTGCATATTTGTGCCCCTGTGTGTGTGCCTGTGCCTGTGTGTATGCGTGCACAGAGCGCTGAATCAGGGCTGCCGTTGCGTGGAGCTGGACTGCTGGGATGGGGACAAGGGAGAGCCGGTTATCTACCATGGCCACACCTTCACCTCCAAGGTGCTCTTCAGAGAGGTCATTGAGACCATTGCTGTGTACGCCTTCAAGGTGAGCCAGAAGAAATGTAAAGCCTAATATTTTGTAATGTAATTGAGTTTATCAAAAAGCATGCTAAAGTTCTTTAGCTTATAGTTTACCTGGCTGTACAGGGTTATGGTTTGCATGTCAAAATGTTAGGGACTGGTTTCACTGAGCACAAGCCAATTACTGTACCATTAACTTGTCTTGTATCGTTGAGATCTTATGGGCTTTTTCACAAACTCATTGAGTTACCTGCATGCTTTCCTCCAATAAATGTCCTTTGGAAATGTAAGTTTACCTCCCGTGGAAGTTTTGAATATGACTGATGCCCTTTTAAGCATGTGTATGATTCACTTAATTTTCCATGTCATTTGCTAGTTTCAGTTTAAAAACTGGTTTGCCTGCTTATTAGAGTTCATGATTGTGGTCTTTTTTTTAAAGGGTTAATCTTCTTCATAACATCATTTAACATTACATAGGTAAAATATTAAATTCCTAAATCCATTACAGCTCAAACTAGATCACACAGAAGAACAAATTATTTGTATTTTTCCGTTGGTCTCTTGAGGATCATCTGCTTTTCCATGGCTGACTCAGTCACTTGGTTTGTTGACCTCAGTGTGCTCACTGCCAAAGAGCCTCTTAAATGTGTCCAATCACAGTCGTACATTCTCTCTGAAATGCTAGAGCCTAGCAGTTGTTTTCATTGGCTCTCGCTCATCCTGAAGTGCGTAAAGAGTGACTTCATTCCTGAAATATGCCATTCAAGCACATAGTAGGTGGCTGCTATTTCTAGATATTTGAAAAAAGTGCTTTGCGTGAGAATGAAACGTGAGTTAATGTTGTGTTGAATCCTGCCATAACAAGGCTTAGTCATCTTCAAGCTGACTCATCCAGTCACCTCTCTTCTGCAACCAAAATGGTGGCCAGTTTCTTCCTGAACATGTCGAGGCTGCATACATAAAGCCGTGAGCCCTTTTGTCTCCTGCTGTTCCTCCCAGGCCTCCCCATACCCCCTGATCCTGTCGCTGGAGAATCACTGTTCAGTGGAGCAGCAGGAGGTGATGGCCAGACACCTGTGTACCATTCTGGGGGACAAACTGCTTACCCAGCCCCTTAATGGCCAGCCACTGAAGAACCTGCCATCTCCAGAGGTGGGTCTCTTTTCACATCTGCAATACTGTCTTTCATTCATTCCCCCTATCACTCTCTCTCTCTCCCCCTACTCTTTCTCTCTCAATCTCCCCCTGCACTCATTCACTCACTCACTCACTCTCTTTCATTCCTACATGAATTTTCCATTTTAAGCCAAAATTTCAAACATGGTTACTTTATTACATAGAACGTGTTTTGCATTATTTAAATATTACAAGACGAGTCATTCATGAAACTATATAGCTAGGGTAACTGTGATAGTAAACAATTGCAAGAATGAAACTGCTGATGTTGTATGATGTTGAGACTCTCTGTTGTATGATTGAAGATTGTGATCATGTAATTTCGTAATATTGACTGTGGCTTGGAAAGAATGGATCCATTCTGCACCAATGTGGTGCTTGAGATGTGCTCAGCGGGAAAAGAATGTAGGATGTTAGCCACTTTTTTATTGTGTCAGTTGATACGTTGGTTGAAATGGGGAGTGCTGCTTTCAATTAGCATGGATGCATTTAAACATAACTACCAGCTCTCTAAGTCAATGAGGTGCAGGAGGCTGTCTCAGTTGTCCTAACCACAGATGGATGCACGTAAAGAGCAACTAGACATTACATCGTTGCCATGGCCACAGCTGCAAATGTAAATGCTGCCATGAGAATTTTCATAAAGTAAAATATGTAATTGTATATATTCAGCTCTTGGTCTGTTCCTCGTGCATTTAAGCTTATTATTAATTGCTGAATGCATTATGAATATTATTTAAAATATGTCACATAATAAGAAAACTTCATATGTTGCTATATTTTTCATGGTAAACTGACTCCACCAATGGTGACTACGAGAGTGAATTGAATGCTCAATTTTTTAATATTGTGGAATATCCAATCGGATTCATTTGGTTTTGGATAATCTGCTTGCTTTCTTTATTGGTCTGCAGGCCACGTTACATTAGCATGGTATGCTAATGGAGTGAGGCAGCTTTCTGGCAGAGGGCAAAACTGAGGATTTCTCTAAATAAATGATGCGTCACTGCCTTGGAGCTGCCACTGCGTTTTTAGATCACTTCATCGTCTCCCCCCACTGTTTGAAAACGCAGCGTGAGTGGCTGTCTTGTCGCCACTCTGCATTACCGACCCTTCATTCGCTGAGTATGTTAAACAGCGGTCGATCTCTGGGTGACAGTGTGGCATAGTAGCTGAGGAACTGGATTTATAACCAGAGGATTTCAAGCTTGATTCCCAAATTGCTGTCCTACCTGATGACTGTCTTGAGTTGTTTCAGTAAATGCCCACCATATGTAATTCATACATTCATAATATGCAAAGAGTTATGCGAAGCCGCATCGTTAAAAACTAATGTGCAGTAACGACTGGGAACATTCTCTCACGGTTCGAGTCAAATCACCTGGCACCAGTCTCAGGAACTCAGCAAGAGATGCACTCCATGCCATTCTGGGAAAACTACACTAGCAGAGTGGCTTCCATTATTGGCTGAAATGCAGGTCTCTTATGTAGTCTGTGGGAATGACACGGGAGCCAGAGTAAATTGGGAATCTTATGTAGAGTGTAGGTGGGGGAAGGGGAACCGCACACTTAAGCTGCAAAAGAGGACAAAGCCGCCATCTGTCAGCTAGCGTCCTCATCAGAATCCCTTTTATTATTTAGCATCAGGTCCATGATTGTATGTGTGTGTGTATGGGCTAATGCCTGTACTGCAGCACTCACTTACATAGCAATGTCAGAAGAATGTTAGCTGATTCCTGGCATGTACTTTCACACATACAAGATAAATGTACAGTCTTACCTGAAGCAGATGACAAGTCCAGCATCTCTTTTGTCCTGAGAGAGCTTTATATGTTTATAGGTGGCACAAAAGTCCCACACAGCCTACAGGAATCCTGTTTTGTGTATGCGAGAGGCTGAACACCGTGTTTTTTCACCATTTTATTTTCGAATATAGAAAAAAATGTGTGCCTTTTTCAGTGTGTTGTGGATCACTGTGTCCGTACTGAGCGATGTTTGCGAAATGACACGGTTCGCAGGAGCTGAAGTGGAAGATCTTGGTGAAGGGGAAGAAGGAAAGCGTGCGGACAGGGAAGACGGACTGCTCTTCCAGCTCGAGCTCCAGCTCAGAAGATGAGGCCGGAGGAGGCAACAAGAACAGAGCCAAGAAGGACCCTGGGAAGGTGAGTCCGTCTGAGCATGTGCCTGTTAGGGACATGACCCACCTGTAATACAGTATATGCTGTGTAATGTGTCTGTGTAATGTAAACACCATGTGTATGCTTCAGTGTACAGTTTATGTCTGAGCAACCATTCTTTGTAGTTGAAGGTTAATTGCTGTGCCACGCAGCCTGGTTTGTAACCTGATGGTTGTATGGTCGATTCCCAGGTTGAGCTCTGTTACAGTACACTAAAGATATATGCATATTAAAATATGTCAAGGTGCTCATGTTTAAAAGTACAATATGCAACCTTTCTTCAAGCAAAGATCACTAAAAGACCATGATAAATCTGTTGTTAATTGAGAGTAGTGGGAGAATTCCAGAACCTCAGATTACATTTATGTCTTCTCAATTCACATTTTTAAATTTCTCAGTTTGGCCTCAACCATTGTTTATAAAAAAAAAATGACATCACTTTGAACGAAGAATTTAAGGGTGTGCCGAAGCCTCTCAGGTTCTAGCTGAAACTGACCTTCAGTAGAGCAATCACGAGGGCAGACGTTGCGAGCCTGAAACCTGGCCTTGTGGAGCCACAGGCATTCTCAGTGTCTGAGCCTAATAAAAGGAATTTACTCACAGTAGCCCATGTGGCTTTTCCCTATACAGAAATGAAAACCTCAGGAGTAGAATGAAAGCCATGGGCAAACTACTGTTTTATGTAAATAGTACACTTAAGGGATAGAATGGTACCAGCAACTTCGAAAAAACATGGAATACCATCTTTATATGAAAGAGGAGAGATTTCGTCATAAAGTCGGGGTCATGCTTTATATTAGACGCTTTAAACACTCCCTAGAACACTGACCAACTAAACATGGGATCAGCTCAACTCAACAATCCTGGAGGGCTGGCTTGCGTGTTCCGGTTTTTCTTCTAACCAGTTATTCTGGCTTAATTTTCGTAACAGCTCTATGCAGCAAATGCGTGTCAGATCACAGTAAAACCTTTTCACCGAACACGTGAGTGTGTGGCTGTAGCTGATGACTATCAAAAATGTCAGAACAAAGAAATACTGGGATAGTTAAATTATTAAGGACAGAAGTCCCCAAATAGACTGGCACTTGTTGTGCTCGCCTGCCCTAACCTAACCTGGAGGGTTACGGCTCTGTTAGACATGAGGGTGAGTGGAAAATGGCTTGCAGATATGTGACTCAGCCAGGTGCTGTCTGTTGGCTCTGGGCATATTGATTGATTGAAAGGAGGAGCCATTTTGTGGTATTGTGTCATCTCTCCCACATATTCCTAGAAAATAAATATCAATGCAAACAATCTCATCACTTCCTGCCTGCACGCCTCATGTACTTGTGCGTTGTTGTGTAGTGTTCACATATAGCAATGACAAAATACAGGTTACATCAGGTGATGCAAAAGCCCCGATCACAATGATAGGTCTTCCTCAGCTGCACCTGATGTGCCAGTAGAACTGGTTATCCAGGGAGTTTTTTCTATGACCTAACCACCTTTCAACCAGATATGTGATATATTACATGGTAATCGTCTCTGTTTATCCTAGCACACAAATCCTGTCTCCTGCCAGCCTGTATGAATGCCAGAGCTGCAGTTTCATTCATTCCAATGTGGCAAATTATAGCTTAGCAGTGTGTATGGCATAATTATGAACAGAAATAGTAACAGTGTAAATGTGCTGCCCCCTGCCTGTTGTTCTGCCAGTATTGCTTTTTCTCATTCCATTTTATGGTTTCATTTGGGTTTAGTCAATAAGATTTTCGATCAGTCCACGATAACATTGTAATTGGCGAGAGAAGATGTCAATAATGATTAAGGTTGTTTTCATTAAGATGCCCTTTCTCTGTTTGTTTCGGTGCGGGTGTCTGAATTACAGGCATTCAGCACACGCTCTTATCCAGAGCGATTTACTCAACTTTTACATTGCATCCATTAATACAGCTGGACATATACTGAAGCAATGCAGGTTAAGTACCTTGCTCAAGGGTACAACGATAGTGTCCTACACGGGAATCCTAACCTGTGACCTTTAGGTTACAAGACCAGCACCTTACCCATTATACCACACTGCCGCCCTGTCAGGCTGCGTCGTCCAAGCTGAGCCCGGAGCTGTCCGACCTGGTCGTGTACTGCCGCGCCGTGCCGTTCCAAAGCTTCGAACACGCCGCCAAGAAGTCCCCCGCTCAGATGTCGTCCTTCTCCGAGAGCGAAGCCCTCAGGCTCATCAAGGAATCGGGTAAGGCGGGGTCAGGGCGGGAAGGTTGGGGTCAAAGGGCAGGGTGCAAAGACGTGCTCTTTTTCTGTCTCTGGCTTGGTCTGAGCTCAATTTTATGACTCATACGGACACAATTGTTTCTAACATAAATATGTCTTGTGCACTGCTGTCTGTGACGTGGAGTTTAAACTGGTCAGCGTTTGCGTGCAAGACTGACTGTCGCTATCCTCTCCTCTCTCCTCGTCTGCAGGAAAACAGTTCGTCTGCTACAACAGCAGGCAGTTCAGTAGGATTTATCCATCCGGTCAGCGCCTGCAATCCTCCAATTACAACCCGCAGGACATGTGGAATGGTGGCTGCCAGATAGGTCAGTTCCGCGGTGGTTAAGTGGTCTGAGTCCAGCTTTCAGGTGGTTAAAAAGCATACTAGCCCTATGCAATCTCACAATTACAGAACCACTGGCTATCACAGTCACTTACATTACTGGTAATGAAACTAAACAACAACCTTACATTACATTACAGTCCTTGTATAACATCACACTAATGGTGTGAGCATGGTGTGTGCAAACTTGAGTTCCATCCTTGAACTTTAAGCATGCTTTAAATGGGAAAACTGTTCTAAAAAGTGTACGCAAATAAGTGTACGCTCTTCATAAATGAGACATGAAAAAGAAATTTCAGTGTAGCTGATTGGTATGTTCTGAAGTCTGTATTGCTTTGTTCGGTCACATGCTGCAGCTTGTCTTTACATTACATCACATTACATTTCATTAGGCAGCACGCTTATCACAAAGCCGATGTACAAAAGTTGCATAGTCAGAGTGTCATTTGGAAAGCGTAACTACAAAACACAGGGTTCCGGATAGTAAGGCTACAATAAACTCATTTCCCGTTGAAAATGGTTATTCATAGCCCAGAACACCGTCCAGTTCACGCAGTGAACATTATTCTGACCCGATCTATGCTAAGTTAAACCAGGGGGAAGTACAAGCTACAACACTAGGACGATAGCACAGGAGTAAATGTCTTTGTGTAGCGTGTCATGCTGACCGTGTTCTCTTGCAGTGGCCCTGAATTTCCAGACCCCGGGCGAGCAGATGGACCTGAACCAGGGCCGCTTCCTGACCAACGGCGGCTGCGGCTACGTCCTGAAGCCCGGCTTCCTGCGGAGCCCCGACTCCGACTTCAACCCCGAGAACCCAGCCGGCGGCCCCGGACACATCCCTACCCTGCTCACCCTCCGGGTGAGCGGCATTCTGGGAAGGGACATAGCCATAACCATACAACATAGCATAAAGGGACATTACGTATATAAATGTATATACATTGTTTAATGTTATATATTCTATTACATAAATGGGTTGCGCATCTGTTACATTATTGATGCTGTAGTTATGAATGGACTGGCTAACCTAATATGAAAGTTATTGCAAAGGTTTTACCGTTTTAACATTATAATGTTTTTATAACACATTAGCAGTATGGCTGCTAGATAATTTATTGTCTCTAATCTCCTGGTCAGGTGATATCGGCCCAGCAGCTCCCCAAGCTGGACACAGAGAAGCCCAAATCCATTGTGGACCCTCAGGTCACAGTGGAGATTCATGGAGTCCCTATCGATAACGCTCGTGAAAAAACCCAGCGCATCGACAACAATGGTAGTGTCGCCCTTTCGTTTCATAACAGACATAGGAACACTTGTGCTAAACGCGTATCGGAATTACTTTGGCCTGATATCCGAAGAGGATGCGCTCCTTCTCCAAATAGTGTGCTCACTTTCCATGCTCAGGCCTACTTTTGTTGAATTAGCTTCTTCAAGCATGAAGTATTCTTCAGCTCCTGTAGTCAAGTGGTACCCGACAGTGCTATGGACAATGTGATATGAAAGCCAACGCAGTTCTGGTGAGCGGCAACTGTAATTGTAAATCTGATACATGCTGATGCACTACTGTGTGGTGTAGTTGGTGGTGCATGGTGAAGTACTATAGTACAAGACTGGTGAATTCCATTTTAATTCAGTTAATTCAGGCGGGGAATTGTAATTCAATTAATGAATTGGAAACTGCCTATAATGTTCTCTGTGGGTCGCTTTTTCATCAAGTGAATTTAATTTCTTGAATTGACTGAATTGAAATGGGATTGACCCCCCCATCTCATGCCTATGTGTGTTTCATTAACATTCCTCGTTCCCTTTCCGAAGGCTTCAACCCCCGCTGGGACTGTACCCTGCACTTCCAGCTGCAGGTTCCAGAGCTGGCCCTGGTGCGCTTTGTGGTGGAGGACCACGACTACACCTCTAAGAACGACTTTGTGGGCCAGTTCACCCTGCCCTTCTTCAGCATGCGTACAGGTACTCCCCCTTCCATTGCACTGTGTATGTGTGTGAGTGCAGGCTTGCGTTTTGTGTGTGTGCGGGTGACTTTCCTGTACACAGTAAAATGTCCTGTGTTAATTCAACTCTTAACAGTGTTAATTCCACTCTTTAACAGATATCGTTTGGTCTCACTCTGGAATGTGGGACCAAATGATATCTGTTAAGAGTTGAATTAACACTCGACATTTTACTGTGTAGTAGTTAACCCCGCCATAGTGTTGCTTGCATTAATTTACTGGTCTCTTAATACCAGTTAAATTATTGAAGGCACGACCATAAGTAATACAGCGAAGATGGCTTTCTGTGGTATTCGCCTTGACCCGTGTGCTTGGGGGCATGAACCCGGGCACTCAGCCTGCTCCACCAGTCACACCGCCCCTGACTGCCGCCTTTCCTCCTCCAGGTTACCGGCATGTCCACCTGCTGAAAGCCGACGGCTCCAGCCTGTCCCCCGCCACGCTCTTCATCCACATCAAGGTGACCCGCAAGAACAGTCCGGTCAAGATGGCGCCCCCTCCCCGTCACTGACCTGCTCCTGTGCTCCCCTGACCTGCCGACCCTGGTGGTCACAAAGAAGACAGCAGGGTGGCCTGCTTTGTCCACTTCCCCATTGAGCCCTTTAGAACCAGATATGCGGGAGGACCTTCGTTTGCGAGAAGGGAATGCTACTTCACACAGCGCGAGCCAGAGCTGACCACCTGTGTGCCCAGAATGCTTTGCCTGTTGACCCATAGATTTATCCAAGTTACTCACACTAAATCTATTGGTTTAGCCAGGACTTACTGTGCTGGGATGTGAACCTGCTAACTGTGTGGTTCCAGGTGTGTTGTATTTGAGAACTGGACCAAAAGCTGTACACCTAGTTGCCCTGACAATCATTTCTCTCAGGCCAATGGGTCTGATTTTAAAAATGCCTATTTTAACGGCTGTAATCTTTAACAAAATATAGATCACTATGTGGTCCGCTCCTCAGACCTTGAACCCTCAGGCAAGCAGCAATTATCAACTCTTATGGAGCCCCCTGATAAGCAGTAGGAAGTGATGCAATCAGGAGATGGTTGTACCTCCGCATAGTACATATCTGTCCTTCACCCTTATTGAACCCTCTTACTCCATGTCTGCGTGGACTGGCTAAACACACAACAGCGGAGACACGTGTGTTCCTGACTAAACAAAGACGAGAACACGTCCAGGACATTTCAAGACCAGTTTTGGTCATTTAAATAGCTTTGTATGAAGATACTGACATAGACATAGCAGTGTAGTTGTTAGATATGTTAGAAATGTTACAGCAATAGGTGTTACAGATCATAAACAGTTGAAATAATTCTGACAAGTCTTAGGTATAGCCATTATCTATATCGTTCATTTTCAAAGTATTTAAAAGATGATATTGCACTGTATGTGCATATATGTGTCATATGAACTTGAGGTTGTTGGATTAGACAATGACTGAGATTGCTCTGAATTCTCTCAGCACACCTCTAAATTCTCTTTCTCATCACAAATGTTGCGTAGCAGTGAGAGGCGGTAGGGCGTAACAAGAGTCATTTCGAAATACGCCCATTAGCTTCTGTTGCAGGAACTAGCGATAGGAATGCTTGCAGTATTTTTTCCACATGCTCACAGGTTTCAATGTTTAGGAAGAGAAACTTGGAGACTTGGAGCTTAGAAATTTCTATTTGCCTTCACCCCAAGATAATCTTTCTTAGACATCTTAAAAATCCGTCCTTTATTTTTCCAGTATTGATCATAGTGCCTCTTAGGAAAAAAGTATGGATACAGTCTATGACTTTTTTATTTTTTTTAAATGTTTGTAAATAATATATTAGAGTTCAAATTTTTACCACATCAACATCACACATTCTATAGCATATTTATTAACTCAAATTGTATTGAATAACATTTTTTAATGTATGACTTCATCATATGGATCTGTGTAAATGTGACCATTATTGAATTACTGCTAATTATAATGCACTAATCTGATTCGCTAGCAGAGCCTTTAGTTAGTGTTACAGAGTTAAGGTCAAGAGATAAGTATGACTGTATTCCTCTAATATTATTATCTAATTTTCTCCTTATTTGTGATTTGAACTTCAGTGTATTAGCCAAAGCCCTAACTGCCCTGCATATGTAAAACATTCTTACATATATACATTTACTTATATACATTTGTAACATTATGAAAATGTTGCACTTCTTGAATAGTTCAGTATAACTGTTATATATACAGTAACTTACTGAATATTCTGTGTCAGCCCAATAAGGTACCAGGGCAATGAACAGTGCTGGGAATATCCCTTTACTGAGATGAGTATTATTCTGATGTGTTCCACTGGCCTGAGGTCAGTAATGCTTTAAAATTTTAATTTTATTTCATTTTTATATCAAATGTTTTCTACACACATATTAACGTTAAGTGTTTGTTAGTGACTCTTTTGCTTTTTGTAGTAGTTATTAATGATTTTTGCATGCACTATATACAAACAGAAGTGACTACAATAAGCATTTTGGCTGAGCTGTCAGCCAGACACTTGAGATCTGAAGTGTTTTAAGAAGAAAAACTGAAAACTGGACTTCCTCATGTGTGTTTTCATCTCAAGCTTATTCACAGCTGCTACTGTCATGCCCATGTCTGTGCCATATTTGGCTATTTACGTTCATATGTGCCAATTATTATTTTCATTTCAATCCTGTTTCTCTTAGTTCATCCTTGTGTCCTAATTGTGATTGAAGCGCTTTCATATATATCATCTTTCATGGTACTTTTATAATGTCATTGATTCAAGACGAAGCAGCGTTTGCCATGGATGCACTGCCGTGCTGTTCAGTCTGTGGATGTTGTCATGAGCTTGAGCTGGCCTCGGCAGTAGTTTAATGGACTGGTCCTTTCTGTTGACCTGCTTTGTAGGCTGTGGAAACCTTATGGAGCCTGTTCTTTGGGATTGTCTGGGCCTCGTCCCTGCTTGGATACCATTCCAGATACCCGGCAATACTGGGCTCAAAAGCACTTTGTTCCACAGGAGTATGAGAAGGATATGACTGTGCTTGATGTTAGGAAACATGATTGCAAGGGAGTCAAAATGGGTGCAATATTTATTTAGTTTTTTAATGCTTTTAATTCCTGAAATAATCAAAATAGAAAAAAGGTTATCTTTGAAGCTGTAAGTACATGAACTGTGTTTATTATTTAAGGTGTCTTGAAGGATTGTCATAACCAAAGCAGACAGACATGGGGGGAAAGCATGCTTTAAATCAATAAAAATGTGTTTTAAATGCATAAATCTGTATGTCTCCGTGAATCATTTATTTGTGAAGTGTGAGCTTCCAAAATGCTGTATGAGCCGTGGATATGTGTGTGCGCGCGTGTGTGCGCGCATGCGTGCATGCTTATGTGTGCGTGTGTTTTTTGAGAGTGGGAGAGATGGGGGGCGGCAAACATGATGGGTGCTTTTGTTTGTAATACAGCTGATCAATTTGAAATGTCCGCTGTATAAATGTCAGGTAAAGACAAACGTTAAACCGTGACTCGCTCTGTCTAAAAGGCTTAAATGTCTTTCTTAACCAAGATGTTGCATTGCTTATGCAGTAGATGGCAGCAAAAGGCAAGTGTTCCTCAAACAATCAAATTAAAAGAATGAGGTTTCTAAAATTGACATTCATTTATAGAAATACATCTATGAAAGTATAACTGTTAAGTTAATTCGATCAGAAATAAGAAACACTGAATTTTCAAACAATTTAATGCATGTGGAGGGTCTTTCTTGACCACCCAGTAGGGGAATTGATAAGTCTTCCTCACGTGGTGTAATGGGAAAACACTAAAAATTGTTTTACATACAACAGCTTGACCTGCTCGCAAACTTAACAAATCTATGTCATTTCCATGAGAAAAATATTTTTTAATCTAGAAACTTCTGAGTCATGAACTAGGCGGGACGTTAAGAAATGCAACTCTCGGCATGTGCCATAAGAAACAACTACATTGTCCAGCAGGCAAATCGATTAGCGACCAATAACAGTGTGAGATTCGGGGTCGCTTCGTACGCCCATCACTTCCTAGTTAAAGATGGCGGATCAGAATGAGACAGCACGGAAACCGGAGCAAGAACAGGAGGTAGAAGAGAATTATGGACACTGCAGCGACTGCGAAAATGAAGACCATCACCTCAACGACGGGTAAACATAGAGACTGTTTTTTATTGGACTAGTCATTCGTCTCAATGGTGTCGTTAAAATAAGAATAAGAAGCAAGAAAAGCTCGTTTGTGGGCTAGTCAGCACAACCAGATAGCCATCCTTGTCTCACGGAACCTCGTTCACCGAGACCTCCCTATTGGAGGAAAGAATTTATGATAGTATTTTCTCTGCGTTGATTTGATAACCGTAAAGTCATTCCAGAGTGTGGGCAGGTTTAAGGGTTTGGTAGCTCTGTCTGTACCACTGGGGTTGCATGGTCATGTGCGGCTGAGCTCGTCGAGATTTGTTGACTTTTAAATTATGACCGAAGGCACAGAATATAACTCAACCGGCAACAGAAGTGCTTTACTTGACTAGATTTGCCACTATTTAACGTTATTGGATATGATTCGTGATAAGTTAGCGCTGGCAAGAATTCCGACGTTAGCTGAAGTTAAGAAACGTGGAGTGACGCTACACGACTGTCTTGAGGTTTTATGCTGCACTAGTGAGCAGCCAGTTATATTAGCTGACAATGATTAACTACAGTAGTTTAAAGATTAGTGAAATTAGACTGACGGTGTGCAAGCACAACTCAGTTACCGCTAGCAGACGTTTGCCGTGCGAACAGTTCATCCAACACTTATCTCAGAGCAGTAACAGGTCCTGAGTTAGCTAGCTAACCGTCACATTTAAATTCTGCTTTTTCCGATATGTAACACGGCGTGTATTAGAGGCATCCATGAATAATATGGAGTAATTTGGCTCACTAAGTTAAGGTTTCGGGGGGCACGCACGCGTTGGTTTTCTTTAAAGGATCCGATATGACATATGTTAACAGGTTCGAATATTGATATGCCGCGTTAGCTGTATACAATAGTGTAATAAACGGCTCAGTTTTACCTAGAACGGCCATCAGATTCTGACCACACTAGCATGATTCTGAGTACAGTAACTCGTTTATGCGGTCGCGCTTGGCATGGCACGACTAGCGAATTTGAATCAGTGTGCCAATATGAAATGGCTATTCAGTCAATATAAATGAGCGGCTTTACTCTCACTATCCAGTCTCCAAACACAAAAGCCATTCTAGTTGCTAGTAATTCTGTGAAATGTTGCCAGTTGGCACATGTCTGTCTCAAGGAGCATCTGTCGGAGTTCATGTGAAGGTCGCGCGCGGCCTGTGTCGGGTGTTAGGCCATTTATTTTTCTTGTTCTCGGCGGTCTTTACCTCCAGTTGCGCGAATGTTAAATTAAAATGGTTTTGGCATGACTTGTGACGATTCTTTCATTCTCCACCAGTAACAATTTCTTTACCATCACACCAAGCCTTATTAGCCTAAAGGGTTTTTTTTCTTCCTCGTATTTTCCGACGGTTCACTGCGCTCTTGCATTGGTGAATATTGTTACGAGGAGAAACAAAACCAGTGTAGCTAGCTGTGAATTATGCACGCGCTCTTACAGTTTGGCAGGCTTCTTGACCTCATTTTTATCTCGCTGCAGTGAATCGAACTGCCTGTTCATCATAAATTCAGCCCAAGCTGCGGCAGCACTCCAGGATACTTAGACCTACTGTGAGGCAGCTTGAGCAAATCATACGTCTAAGATTGTGCATGTTACAACCCATATTCTCATTAAATTATTTCCTAATGATTTGTGTAAATCGGATCTAAACTAGGGAGGGATCTTTACTTCGGTGGTCATATTTCCTAAACTGAATTAGAAACTGCCTTAAGTAATTCAAACAAGTGATTTTGTTCCCACAAGCACTTATTAAACTTTTATGTTATGTGTTCTGCTGTGTATACATGTACACCACATGACCAAAAGTATCTGGACACCCCTTGGTCTCTGGCAGTTTTTCTTGGTTTGGGCTTGGGCCCTTAATTCCAGTGAAGGCTAATCCTAATGCTACAGCATACAATGCATTCTAGACAATTCTGCACTTCCTCAAGAGTTTGGGGAAGGCCCTTTCCTGTTCCAGCATGACAATGTCCCCGGGTCACAGCAAGGTCTATGTAGAAATGGTTTTGTTGAGAACAGTGTGGAAGAACTTGACTAGCCTGCACAGAGCCCTGACCTCAACCCCATCCAACACGTTTGGGATCAGTCAGAAAGCCAACTGCAAGCCTGACCTCACTAATGCTCTTCTGGCTGAATCGAAGCAAATCCCCGCAGCAATGCTCCAACACCTAGTATAAACTTTTTCCAGAAGAGTGGAGGTTGTTATGGCAGCAGAGGGTGGACCAACTCTATATTAATGCCCATAATTTTGGATGAGATGTTGGATGTCAGTTGTCCACATACTTTTGGCCATGTAGTGTATGTTTCGATTCCCATATAGCGAGTGACTCCAGAGTGGATCTGTGCTGGCCATGCTTACTTCGGGCCACAATTAGCCCAGATATATTGTATTTGTTTAAATGGTGTAGTTACAATTTGAATTCTAATGGCTGGGGACCTCCTCACACAAAAATGTACATTTTAAATGAAATTCAGTCTTGAGATGATGTCCAGTTTTACTCTAGTGTCCAACACGTTGCGAATTCTTCCTCTTAAATAAGGCAGCACCGAGGCAGCATGGATTCACCTGAGGCTGTCAGTGAATTGGAAGCGTAGCATACTCCTCCTTTCCCATAGTGTTTTCTGTGTGTACCTCAGCGAGTGTATTTTGTGTTAAGAGATGCGGGACGGTTTAAGTGTTGCGCGGACTGGGCTTTTGCATGTCAGTGTGGCACACAGGTACACACACTGTGCACCCAGGCTTATCCAGGTAGAACCGGGAAAGAAAGAGAGGACTGCCCGTTTATTTCTGAGAGGCAGAGGCCGTGGCTGCTGGAACCGTGTGGAACATCCATTGAAGGCTTTGTGCGGCCCTTCCATTGTTCCTGCTGCCATCGCTGTCCCCTGACCCCGCCCTGTTTTCCTCGTTTCCTGGGGTCATGTGACGTGACATCTGCCCTAGCCTTACAAATGCGGCTGAGTTCATAGCCGTGCGCCCCCCCCCACTTTCGGACACTAATGGGATTATGCTGTGTTTCTTTGTAAGTATGTTGTCCCCTTCTCCCCTAGCACCTATGGTGGAGAGGTGGCATTAATGTAGTTTTCTCGGGAGTGGGGTCTGTCCGTGTGCCTGGAAAAGAAAGCAAAAATCTTTGGGGTGACATCAGCCTGGACACGCAGATCTACCTGCACCTCTTGACAGTTGTATGTGTACAGTTGTGATGCACTGCTTCGAATGCGTAGACGGCAGTGTTTGGTGTTACGATTAAGGTGACCCAGACAGTGCTCGCTCCTTAAGTGCTGGATTGTTTGTACCTCTGAATACCATTTAATCCTCTGGGCTTATCATTTTTTTTAGTACAAATGGGACATGAGGGATCTCAAAACTTGCTTGCATGGAGGTAGCTTTATTCTTGGAGGGTGGGGGTTTCTCAACGGAAAAAACCTGTCACTCATTGTGTACGTCTGAGCTGCAGTTTGGTTGTCAAGGCCCTCGTAGTTCTGGTTGTGTGATTTTTGTTCTACAAAGCAGATGTTTGCAAGCAACAGTGACGTTGTACTCTGACTCTTCCTCACGATTACCCGGAGCAATTACTAGATGACACAGAAAGAGCGAGCCTGCGACGCATGCAAATTCCGCATGCGCCGCGCGGCAGCCCAGCTGTTTGGCTCACGGTCCATCAGTTAGGCCGATGTTCGGAGGGCAGGGCACGCATTGGGTGGGTGGGGGGGGGCGTAGGCGGCACCTACCCCCTCCTCTCTGCTGTCCCAGATAAGACGCGGCGTCGCCCGAAACCGTAGCGCCAGGAGTCCGAGAGAACGGGTTCGCACAAGAGGCACCTGTCGCCATGTCGGACCGGAAAATTCTGTAAATTCCTTTGGCTCTTATTGAAATAATTTTGTTTTCTGAATGGACACGGGTGCCTCTCTGGGAGGCGCGGGTTTCGTCTGTAACTCTGCTTGTCGTTTCCGTTTAGTGACCAGAGCCGGGGGGATGAGAGCGGCGCCAAGAAAAAGAAGAAGAAACAGAAGAAGAAGAAGGACAAAGCGGGGAGCCAGGACGGAGCCCCGGACCCGTTAGCCAAAGTGAGGCGGGTTCTGAGCGGCTTCACGCGTTTGCGTGCGAGCGTTCGTTTACGTTTTTGTGGTTTTATTTTGTGTGTGTGGGTGTATGCGTTTCCTCTGAGCTTCTGTTTTTGGGTATGAGTGAGCAGGGGTATGTGAGGGAGCATTTGTGTTTGCGTTAGCTAAGATTATAGAGCTGAATAGCTTGTTTTGTGCTTATGGGGAGCGGGGTGTGTATGTGCGTGCCTGTTAGTGAGAAAAAGCGACAGGAGGGAGTAGTGCTGAATGGTTTGCTGTGGGCGTATGTGTTGTTTTCTGATGTGTATTTTACTATGGGTTTGTGACATCTTGTTTTTTTGTGTGAGCGAGCAATAGTATATGTGCATTTGTGTGTGTGTAACAGAGAGATAACAAAGAGTAGAGATTAATTGTTTTGTTGTGTGTGTGTGTATAGGGGAGCAGGAGTATGTATGTGAGAGAGAGATATGGGAGAGAACTGAGCTGAATGGGTTGTTGTATTCCTGTGTGTGCGCGCGAGCGTGAGTGTGTGTGCACGCACGTGTGTGTGTGTGCACTCTTGTATTTCTGTGGCTTCAGACTGACCGATGACGCTTTGCTCAGGTGAACTCACTACCTCCAGAAAAGCTTCAGGAGCTTCAGACTGCCATCGAGCTGTTTTCTCTGGGAAAAGGTCCTGCCAAAACCATGGAGGAGGCCACTCACCGCAGCTACCAGTTCTGGGACACTCAGCCTGTCCCCAAACTAGGTAAGGAGCCCAGTGGCTGGAGAGGGAGGGCAGATTAGTTTCATTTTAGCTTAATGGGTTGTCAAATCGGCTATAATTCTGTAACAGAATTATTATTATTATTATTTTTTCCATTCAAATTCAAAATGGTACGTATCGTACATGACAACCCCATTTCCCCTCTGCCTCCCCTTTTCTGTCTTTTGCTCTTTTTCCCTCTTTACTCCTCTTTCCTTTCCTGGGGTCTGGTGGCTGGCTTGTGCTTGCTGTAGGTGAGCTGGTGACATCACACGGTTCCATTGAACCTGACAAATCTAGCATCCGCGAGGAGCCCTACAGCCTTCCACAGGGCTTCACCTGGGATGCCCTGGATCTGGGGGACCCTAGCGTGGTAAGTTAAGCATTGACCTCTGGCTTCAAACCCACAGATGTGTGGAAGGGCTAGAGGGCTGCTGTGGCTGCTGTTTAGTGTTTTCACCTTGAAGTCAGCAACCAATAAAGACCCAAGGAACCAAGTGCTGTATGTTAACTGCTTTAATTTAGTGCGTAAGTGAAGAGAAATGGGGTCACTTCAGAACTAAAAATCAATTCCAATTCAGTTCATGAATTGGAATTTGAACATGAATAAGAATAGGATACAGAGTTATAATTGGAATTACAGGAAGTAGACATCCAAAGAAATTTTATGTAAATAATGTCAAAACCTGATTTTTTTTGGCAAATGTGTTTCTGCCAGCTTTCAGAAACATCTTCCACTTATAACTGCAAACAATGTTAATACCATCTATAAAATACCATTTAAAATACTATCTTTGCTATCACATAGATATCATAACTACCTCTGATATCAAATTGTTATAAAAACATTTAATTATCACTTGTTTTTCTCTTAATTTTTTTTTCAAGTGGCAGATTCTGGAAAATGTATCTTAAATATTTAACTGACTTTAATTCTGGACATCATTCAAATTTTAAGTAGAAGTGAACGGTTGTTTCTTTAAAAAATATAGAATTTTAGTGGTTTTTAAACATTAAATGTTTGTGTTTGTGTTTTAGACATAGTCCCTGTTATTGAAATTGGCAACAATATGTCTGATATCGAAGTTAATAGTGTTTTTCTTCATTTTTAATCAAATGAAATTCTCCTTCCATTTAAATTTTATATCCTGTCACCAATTTCAATTCCGATTCAAATCCAATTGGATTAGAATTAATAAGCAATTCTCAGATCAGTTCAGAAATGGTCCCAACCCTGCTGAGTGAAAACAAAATGTCCAGCAGCTCTCTATGACCAGGGTTACAGACGCCTGTATTTTGGTTTGGTTTAAGCAGGACTTTCATGGCTCACTAACTTTCCCTTTCTCCCCCCCTCACTCTGACAGTTGAAAGAGCTGTACACCCTGCTAAACGAGAACTATGTGGAGGATGATGATAACATGTTCAGATTTGACTACTCCCCAGAGTTCCTGCTTTGGTGAGTGCAGTTCCTTGCAACTGAAAACAGGGCGACGCACAGCATTGTATTTCCTCATCCAGCGTTTAAATCGGTAGCAACCTTTTGTCAAAGGGAAGGTTTTATCCTTCGACATTGTATCGACACTTTCACCATTGAGTCTATAAGAGGAGTGCTTCTCCAGTGGACATGAAGAATATTGGGGGTGGGGTTATGTTGTTATTCCAGAAGCATCAGACTATGTTGAAATGGCTCCATAATGTTGCATTACATATATAAATATTGTGTGCAACTGTAGTATGCTTAAAGGGCTAACCTTGCTCTCACAAATGTGAACAAGATCCAGTTTTTCACTCTCATCCCCACCACCAAAGTAATTGTAACCACTTATGTCCAAGCACCCATTTAATTAAATAATAACTGAGTTTAGCATGCAAGCGTAGTAATTGCTAGAGATTATTTTATGTATTTATCGAAATGTTAATTTCTGTCTCAGCTGCAGACACTGTAGCCTAAATGCATGCTATCATTTTGTTTTCTTATAATCAAAAACTGTAGAATTTAGGGGTGTCGTACTGTTAGGACAGTGTAGCAAAAATGTTTTTATAGTTCATGGTATCCTACAGCAAATGAAAGTCCCAGAACACCATTGCTGTAGAAATATAATGAATTAAATACGTTGAAGTGAGTAAATGTTGCTTTTAAATTGTGACAGAGCCTTCCTGCTTGTTTTGAAGTAAAATAATATTAATATCTGGATTTCCTTCCTATATAGTACTTACTCTCTTGCTCTATTTTTTATTTTATTTTTTTTAAAAAACGTGTATCCGCTCCAGGGCCCTGCGTCCTCCGGGTTGGCTTCCCCAGTGGCACTGCGGGGTTCGGGTGAACTCCAATCAGAAGCTGGTGGGCTTCATCAGTGCTATTCCGGCCAACATCCGCATCTACGACACGTCAGTACAGCGCCTCTTTATTTTTCTTTTGAGTTTTTGGTGGGAAAGCTGCCACACCATGTTTGGTAATAGTTGCCTGACGTGGGCTTTCCTTGTGAGCTAGTGGAGCGATTTTAACCTGCGAGAAATGCGATATATTTGGAAAACATGATCAAAAATAATGGACAGCGTTTGAACTGAAATTTTGAAATTCTCCTCTTGGCTACTTGAAACCAGTCTTCATGAGTAGTGGACAAGTTTTATTTTTGTGTTTGCTTCGGAAACGCACAGAGTAGTATGTGATATATACTAGGACACATGCCTACTGCATCCTTGCTCCGGCATTGATGGTCACACCTTTCAAACCCAGCATCCACTGCTTGATATGACCAACACTCAGTCCTTGAACTTGTATGGGGGTGTTCTTGGCTGGACAGGGAGAAGAAGATGGTGGAGATAAATTTCCTCTGTGTCCACAAGAAGCTGCGCTCCAAGCGGGTGGCCCCGGTGCTCATCCGAGAGATCACCAGACGGGTCAACCTGCAGGGAATCTTTCAGGCCGTCTATACGGCGGGGGTGGTGCTGCCCAAACCCGTGAGCACCTGCAGGTTTGTGCAGTTCATTCTGGCCCTCTCCTTTACATTAACAAAGCTCTTTGTGCTTGGGGTCAGCGACAAGGCTAAATGTGAAGGATAACATTTAAGGTTCTGGCAACGGAATCAAATCTTTCCTACCTTTTCTGTGCTTGCTTTCGTTTCATTACCGATTTTCCCCATTGTACAGTCTGTCACACCCCCAAATGCTCTAAGGCTGAAAGCTTGTGCCCGTGTGTGTGTGTGTGTGTGGGCAGGTACTGGCACCGCTCCCTGAATCCGCGCAAGCTGATCGAGGTGAAGTTCTCGCACTTGAGCCGGAACATGACTATGCAGCGCACAATAAAACTCTACCGTCTGAATGAGGCAAGTCAGCATGTCGCCGCCTTGTTAACTCGCTTTTATTTTAAAATGTTATTATTTAACCTTTATTTAACCAGGAATACCCCATTGAGATCGAAATCTGTTTTGCAAGGGCTACCTGACATAAAATGCAAAGTTACCCAACTAGACAGCTGACAACTGAAGTTACAAACAACAAATGGGGAATGAGACAGTAGTATAATACAGTAATGAAAGACTAGAGCAGGGGTTAAAAGCAGAAGCATAGCAGTCATCGAATCATGAATTACATGTTTAAAATCAGCTGTTGAAATTAATTTAAGATTTTTTGGTGGATTGCACAAAATATAAGGTGCTGAATATCTGAAGCCCAGCTGTCCAAATTCATTTGAGGGACGAGGGACAGGTATCACATCCCTAGAGTGGAGGTGATAATTATGTGAATTTCTCATTAGCAAACATCTGAGGTACAAAGGAAATGGACCAGTAGCTGTTTTATTGATGAGTATATTCTCGTGGATTATGAGTCTCCTTTTGATCTTAAAACTAAGACAAGATGTATTCCTAAAATAGGAGCCTGACTTTATTCTCTAAATTTATCTATATGTAATTTAAAACTACGAGAATCATCAAGCCAGATCCCAAGGTATTTATAGCAAGATACTCTCAATGCACTTGCCACCAAAAGCGGTGATTCTTTGTTTGTCCTGAGTGGGAGTGAGACCTTGAAAAGACGTGACATTTAGTTTTGCCTGCATTAAGTACCAGCAGCAGATCCAAATATGAAAAATATTATTGATATAAATAGTAAATGATGCAGGTCCCAGGACAGAGCCTTGAGGGACACCTTTTGTTATTTCCAGAAAAGAAGGCTTATGCCCATCCACAAATACACATTGGGTTTTATTGGAATGGTCATTTGAACTCCAGTTTACTGCTGCAGATCCAAACCAATGTACTTTCAAGTATGCCAAGTAACATTCATGTGTGTTACACCATTGTTGTGGCCATGAGATATTAAAATCTCTCATGAATATCTGATAATATAGTCAGTCAGTAAAAGTTGCCTTTTATTTATTGCACTAAATCTGCTTCTGTTCAAGCAGTCTGTCTTTGCATTTAATTTGTGACTGGCTGTCCTGACCTCTCTCCCTCTGATCCAAACCCCCCAGGCCCCGAAGACAGCGGGGCTGCGGCCCATGACCAGGAAGGACGTGCCGGAGGTGCACCGCCTCCTGCAGGAGTATCTGCGCCAGTTCAACCTGGCTCCCGTCATGAGCTGCGAGGAGGTGGAGCACTGGCTGACTCCTCAGGAGAACATCGTCGACACCTTCGTGGTGGAGGTCAGTGAGCCAGCCCCGATGGACCACCTCAGGTCACATTAGAGATCTGCCCTTGAGCAAGATACTTAACCTGCATTGCTTTAGTTATACATTCAGCTGTATGAATGGATGTAGTGGAAACGTTATGTACGAAGTTGTGTAGGTCGCTCTGCTAAATGCCTGCAATGCAATGTACAATTCTTGAGATAAGAAAATAACACTGTACTAGCATCTGATGCCAATTAGCCATGCTTTCCAAAAGTTATATTGAAAAGTTGTATAGAGTTATACAAATTACCATGAATGTTTGAGAAAATCTCAAGTGTATTTTTAATGCCAGTGAGAGATGATGAGGTTGACCATGCGGGTAATTCATTTGTCAGGAGTCACAGTCTGTTTCTCCCGTACACTGAATTTAGTTGGATAGGTGTTTTTTGTAATCCGAGGTTTAGTGCATACCAAAGAACCAACTTAGAATATTTCAGCATTAAACCTGGGCCTGGAGATCTGGCTGGACCGTGTAGTTCCAGTGACGTCATGCACGCTGTGCCAGCTGACACACTGAATCCATCGAAGGCAGAAATAAATCCGGTGTAGTCGACTAAGAAAAGAGACGGTGGCATGATGCGGTTCTCTCCGCTGTATTTTGCAAACTTTAGAATTTGCCACTTTTTAATTTGCACCAGCACACTTTTGCCTTGTCGACACTGTCCACTGCTTTCGCTAGTATTCACAACTGTATCCTTCCAGTTTCCCAGTTTGTTATTTCACTGACATTCTTCGAGGCCAAAATAAATTTTGCGGCCTCGTAGGTGGGAATAATGTTTTTGCTAACGGCCGCTTGACAATGCATCTGCCGCAGAACGCACAGGGCGCGGTGACGGACATTGCGAGCTTCTACACGCTGCCGTCCACCATCATGAACCACCCGGTGCACAACAGCCTGAAGGCGGCCTACTCTTTCTACAACGTGCACACCACCACCCCCCTGCTGGACCTCATGGGTGACGCTCTCATCCTGGCCAAATCGGTGAGCTGTAGTAGCAGAAGTCACAGCGTTGTTTTGCCAACGGATGAGCTTAAATGGCATGCATAAATAATTGTAATGTGTAGATTGTTGATAATTGGCTCATATGTAGTTGGTCTGGCTCTGTGATTCAAAGGCTTATGGTAGGTTATGCACTGTTGTGGTGGGGCAGATGTGCATGCTTGTTTTTGTTCTTTTCCAGTTTCCCCAGCTAAACAAATAGACACTAATGCTGTTTCAGTCTTATATACAGTCTTTAGACCACAGAAAAAGTTTTTTTTTTACCAGTTATACAAGTGTAGCCTTCAGATGTAGTCTAGAACATATAAATGTCCAATCAAATAAATGATTGAGCTAGTTAATTAAAATAAAGAAGCAAACATGAAATCCCTGAGCACATCATCGTTATTGGTTTATGGATACAGTGTGTGTGCTGTTTTGGATTCGTTATGAGTGACATGACTCAGAACTGAGACAGTGGGCTAGCACAGCCGTGAGGAATGTCCCATCACACCGTTTCTCTCCCCGTATTCAGAAAGGATTTGATGTCTTCAATGCACTGGATCTGATGGAGAACAAGAACTTCTTGGAGAAGCTCAAGTTTGGTATTGGTGATGGGAATCTGCAGTATTACCTGTACAATTGGAAGTGTCCCAGCATGAGCTCAGAAAAGGTGACCGTCAGCTTCAGCAACAGCAGTTATGATATTAATGCCTGAGAACAAAAGTATCATATTAAATGATGATGATGATGATGGCAGTTGTAACCTGTGTGAAAACTTCTAGTAGGTATAGCACTTGGCTGTACATTCCTTTACACAGATTATCCTTTTTTTTTTTTAAATCTCAATTGAAAATTTAAACAAATGTTAATTTCCAGAAGACTCATCAGCTGGCATAAATCTTTTTCATTTATGCATGAATGATCCTCTTTGAAGGAACCCCTTTATATTACTGCTGACTGATCGACACAGAACACTCCACTGTGTTTTAAATGTTTCTATTTTTTGTTCAGTTGACAATGCTCAGTGTGCAAATTCTGCAAAAGCAACCACTTTCTGAAAACCAGTCAAAATGAAACTGCTGAGGTTGCACTTCTGGTGAGCAGCAGTAGAGGGTGCTGTGGTTGAGCAGAGTTAAAGCTAAACTAGAAATAAGATTACTAAAAAGAAAAGAACAGAAGAGCACACGTTATAATTCCAAGACGTTGGCAGGCTATAACCAAAAGTAGGCTACTGCGCCGCATAACATACAAGTTTGATTTGAAGTTATTATGAAAATAAATCGGTTTGCGCCTGCATATTTTTAAACATGGCACCTGAAAATAAACACAAAAAAATGCTGCGAGTACTCGACCAATCAGAAATGTTCAGCGCTGCAAGCTCCACCCAAACGGTTCCTGTACTTTTGGAAAGTACTACCCCCCGAGCAGGAACTTTTTGGGGGGTAAAATAAAGCCCCCGGAACTAAATTTAGACCCTAGTTCCTCAAAAGGTTCCTAGTTCCGGGGTAAAGTTCCTGCGGTGGAAACGCGGCTTATGTCTTCCGTAGCGGCTGCATGACTGCCAGTGCCTCTTCTTTACGCTTTGCTGTGTATTAATTGATAACGAGAGTCTACGTGAAGTCATTTTTTTTACACTACTAAGAGTTTTAATGAGGAACTCTGTGCCAGGTGTAGATTTTGTTCAAACTGACTGAGTGACTTGTCTGCAGGTGGGCTTGGTGTTGCAGTGACCCTCAGGCGCCACAGCTGGACTAGGAGACGACACCATGCTCTGACCACCGGACGGATTGGACTGCTGGGCCTCCCGCTTCAGAGAACCCACCTTCCATTTTTACTTTTGAACTTTGACCTTGACCTGCACTGCCGCTGTATTGGGAGACCGGAAAGCCCCGCCCTCCCTTCGCATGGAGCTGAAGCCATTTCCTTGATCATTCAGACAATTGCAAAAACCGAAGACCATCACGACTGTAACACACACACACACACACACACAGGTATCACATGGTAAATTCATACACACAGTTAGTACTTTTCTCCACCACCATGAATGCTTTTGCAAAAAAAAAAAAAATTATTTCAGGTGAGCCAGAGCAAGTTTTAGAAGAAAGAAAAAATACAAATAATAAATAACCAAAATGGACAAAAGGCAAGGCTACTGTCAGTTTTATTCAGTAAGTATGTGGCTTGACCCTGTTGGTTCTCTGCTCCCCCTTCGCTCTTTGGAAATGGTACATTGAGATATAATTGAGAGGTTTTGGTTACTCCTTGTATGTTGCTTGTTTTAAGGCAACTGCAACCTCTTAGCCCAGGACTATCATCGCTTTGGAGGGAGAGAGGTCTCCTGAAGGCTGACTGGTTTAAACTGGAAACTGCCTTGGCTTGGATCAGTCTGACCTGGCAGGCTGTGATAGGAGGGGGAGTAGATTGCTGGTGAACAGTGTAATGAGCTGATTGGATGAGTGCACATGGGGTGACTTAAAATATACTACAGTTGAGTGTAAGCAAAATGTATTGGAATATGGGTGGGGGTACCAAGGCCCCAAATTATAATGCTGTTTTTTGATGGAATGCCAAAGAAAAAGTCTTCTGGAAGATGGCCGACATGGTTTTTTGGTGAAAAGGAGATTGTTTCCAAAGATGCAGGTTTTTGTGCAAAATAAAAAAAAGAAATCTGAAGTGCTCGACTGCTTCTCAACTGGATGAATTTGTAGACCGTTTATGGTGTTTTTGGAAATTGTGTGACGGAACAATACCTTGAGTCCTCCAGGGCCCAGCTGCGTTGGCCTTACTCCTGGTGCCAAGTGATTACTTCATTCCTTTTTCAGTACACCTTTATACTGGCCAAAAGTATTGCAGTAGAATGCAGAGAATAATCTTCTCCCCTTTTCGTGAGTGCAGGAGGCTCTGTTTAGGAACAGGAGATGCTGGTGCTTTCAAATGTTACTGCAGTTGTACTTGGTCACAAAAGGATTGAACAATGTAAATGTTTCAATAGGAATAGGAAACTTCAATTGTTAAGAAAGCAAAGTTGACCATCTACCAACTAATTTAGACTACCAACTATATTAAAATCTGTAATCACCATGAGATGCTAATGGAGGGCTCAATGTATCCACTCCTCGTGCTCTGTTACTCCCTACAACACTGGTTCCCAAAGCACGCCAGATGCAACTAATCAAACCCTTGATTGGTTGTGACCGGTGTGCTTGAGGTGGAACACTTCCAATACCTGGATCTGGTTGGCGTATCCGAGGAGAGGTTTGGGAACCATGACACAAATGGAATGAAAACACTGTCAGGTAGCACAACCTAACTGTGCATTCTGGGTGAACCATGTGTAAATCCTTAAACTTAAAATTTGTTTAAACTGGGGGAATATAATACACACATACAGGTCTTCCTTTTTTTTTATTTTGTTAGTGTCGCTGTGTTTGAATTTGATTTCAATCTGGAGGTCTTGTGGATGGCACCGTGCGTACTCCCACAGATGTTGCACCTGCCGTTAACTTCGCAAACAGTCACTCAGCCGAAGGCCTAAAATCTAGGCCCACACGTGAATTCCAACCGACGACATTCCAAAGCAGTAAAATGTAGATACTCTGAAAGAACTGCGTGTAAAATTGAACGTGTTCAAAACACTTTTCTCTTTTTGCAGTAGATGGCAGCAAAATACAACGGTTGCTCATGCAATCAAAATAAAAATATATATACATATAATTAAGCTGATATGCATTCAGTTTTTTTGGAAAGAGCAATGTAGGCTGGTGGTAAATTAGCGGGCCAGTTAGGTAATGCAAGGTTTGGTTACCACAGATTTCTGTTCTGTAATTTCTGTTTCTGTTCCCACTGCAACTACGGGACTGCGACTATTCTCATGTATACAGTCTGCCCTAAACTTGCAATATCCATCCATCCATTATCTGTACCCGCTTATTCCTGGTCAGGGTCACGGAAGGTGCTAGAGGCTATCCCAGCATGTATTGGGAAAGAAGCTGGAATACACCCTGTCCATTGCAGGCACACACCATTCACTCACACACACTTATACCTATTTAATTCATTTAGACTTACTTTAGAGTGTGAGGAAACTGGAGTACCTGGAGGAAACCCACACGAACATGTGGAGAACATACAAACTCCACACAGAAAGGCCTTGGCTGGGATTCAAACCAAGGACCTTCTCGCAGTGATGCAATGGTGCTATCCACTGCACCAGAGTTATGATGATTCACTGAAGGTAGATCTGGATGGAATTGCAGAAATGTGTAGATCACTGGGTTAATGTTTATGATGAGGAGCAGGGAACCATTCATTCTTTACAGCTGAAGAGTTCCAAATGGACGTTCCTTATTTCCTCTGTAGTCTCTGTCATAAACGGAATGCTTTATGATTCTACTCTTTATGTTTTCTCTCAAGAAACAATTTTACACTGAACATGTTCCCTTAACGGCCCTATTTAACTGTATGCCCATGATGAATAGCATATAGATAAGTGTTTAGAACTGCTGTATTTCATTTTATATACTAAAAATGTTTTGCAATTTACGACTTGAGGGACAGGCAATGTCAGGATATCTTACCAAAATCACACCTCCTCCTGGAGTCAGGTTTTACTGGCCTGGCCAGCTGGCTCTTCCCATTGTTGGCCATGACATACCAGCAGCCGTTATTCTTTTAGCAGGGAGATCCTTCTTTTTGCAGGCCTCTTGGCAAGAGAGAGGTACAGCAGTTAGAATGATCAAGGATTCAAGGATGGTAGAAAATTTAGGTAGAGAACTAAGAGTGACATCATGGCAGACACAGAGGACCAAAAATGAGGAGGGTGGGAAGACTGACTTGTGGGACAAAAGGGAGAGGTAAGGTTGACAATGTCCTGATGTTCAGGGGAAAGTCTAAAGATTTTCTAAAGTAGGTATCACAGCCACAGGTATCTGTTTGGCCACTATCCTACACAATCTCAATATGTGCTTTTTAAACATTTATTAAACATCTTTATTTTCCTCCAAATCAAAGTTTACATATGTTTCAACCAGTTTACATGTGTATGAAAGCTTTTTTTTTTTACAACACATGCACAGGAAATGATGAAAAGATACCCCTGTCTGCTTCCTGGCAGATATGTTGTTGGGGAGGCTGCTGCATGGCCTGGTTATTCTCCACACCAGCACTCAGCGGCCACTGGTATGTTAAGATTTGGAAACCCTTACTGAAATTTGCTAAACAGAGGAGGACATTTTTTCCATGTGTATGCGATGTTTGTCACAGAAAGTTTGCTTCTTGTTTTAACAAATCCTCAGTGAGTTAAATGACATAATGCTCAATGTTGTACAGAAGTCCTGGGTCAGTAATATTGCGTTTGGGTCCACAAAGAAATTAAAACATGGTTTGGGAAATTGTGCTTCAGGCTACTTGTACAGTCTGAGAAAATGATCTCAGATATTTTAATGGATTGTTTTTTATTTACAGTATATACTATATCCATACAGAAATTACAACCTACTGAAAATATGTCAATCTTTGCTGCTTGTTTTTTTGCTGGTTTCAATTTATATTTTGCTTTGCACCAGTTATTGCGTAATTATTTTCCTGATAGACTCGAAGGTAGCGGAAGCTTGCTTTGCGCGACCTGGCGTGGTGAGCGGGCGCTGAGCGTGGTGTTCTGGGCTGCCCGCGGGCCCCAGCTTGGCATCACGTTGAGCGCCCGGCCGGTACATTCTGTGTGTGACATCCGTGCACTTAGCGAGGCGGCGCACACCGGCCCTGCCGCTCTCCCTCTTGCCAAAGAAAACAAAGACTTGGTTCACACGGCCACACATGCGCGGCCAGGCGTAGTCGCCCAGTGAGAGGCACCGCTATATGTTTTTATGAAGCTTATCTTCGACCTCTTGAAATCGTGCTGCACAAAAAACTTAAATATATTGACTCCAAAATATTTTGACTCTATTTGGATGCTGCCCCGAACGATCACACGTTATTGATGTCCATCTTTGTGTGTCCATGCTGGCTGAATTTTCCGCACGATGCCCTGATAGGAACAATGGGTGGTGCTGTTGCAAAGCTGTATAGCGCACGTACAGTAAAGCCTTGCGAATGTGTGTTTGGTTAGCGCTGCTTTTAACTGCATTGCTGACATACAGGGAAATGTTAAGAGTTACTTTGCTGGACTGTGGTTTTGTTTGTCCAGGCGTATACTTATCACAAGAGTTTCTCAATGTTTATGAGCTAGTTATGTAAGAGAATTACACTGTGGGTACTATGATCAGAACTTTGTTCTGAAATACCAGGTCTCTTTTGAAGACTGGTAGGGAGCAAATATTTTACATTAATTTACCTCGATCAGTCCCCTCGCATTTATGATATACTTGCTAGTTGTGTCTCAGTAGGGAAAATACTAGTTGATGTTGATGCTTGTATAACTCACCCTTATCTCTGATTAAGGACTTACAGGCATTATGGTAGTAAAGTGCAGTTGACTCCGAGCACTTAAAAAAACCTGGAATCCAGTCTGAAGTCTATCAATCACTTCTATTCAGTTTTATCTGATTAAACCAGGGATCTGTTGCATGCCTATCTGTCTGATGGTCTGTGTTTGGTGACTCTGAAAATGCAGTTGTGTGTGTGCATGTATGCCTGTATGTGCTTGAGCATCCATGCTTGACCAACAGGGCTTCACACTAATTCATAAAGCCAGCTAGTAATAAACAGGAGGTTGCATGTCGAAGACAAAACATCTGCTGTGTTTAATGAAATATCAGAGCAAGTTGATAATATAAGGGCTATGTGAATGGCACTGCATACGAACAAAGTGGCACAAAATGTTTGCTTGGTCTACGTGTTTGTGATTCCTGTGCGTGATTTTTGTTTGAGCTGTGTGTTTTCATGCCAGCATATTTGAAAGCAGATTTAATACTGTGTTAATTATATAATGATGGGATACTGTATATGTTATATGGTTCTGTGGATACAGTATGCATTGTGTTGGCATGCATTATTAGTCTCTATAGTGTAAGACTATGGTGAGAGATGTTTACATTTTGATTGTCTTTTCCCATACATGACCCATAGTATACCAATGTAAAATATCTGTAATACAATTCAATACCATTGCAATACCATGTTTGCAAATTGAATTTGAACTGAAAGATAAGGAATTGTGAGCACTGTTTAATTTGTTTGTGTGGTTTTGAAATTCATCTGGTATGTTCAGTACCTGTTCCTCTGTGTAGAAAAGCTGTTGATAATGTCTTTTGAATTTAAAAATAGCATGTTTATATGGCATGCATCATGAACCCATACCTGCCTTTGTGCAAATGTTTTAATTATGATGCATAAGTGGAAACAGATTAAAAAGACTTATTTTACCAAAGCAACATGCCAATTATCTGTGCCTTAAGAAATAATCACATTCCTAATATTATATTTTAAAATGGTTCAACATGATCTAGAAGTAGCTTGATTGATATCTTGTTAAATGGGTTGCTTGTTACTATCTGGTTCCTCTAATTATACTGGGTCTGTGAAACTGTCGAGAACACCAGAGATTACTCTATTAGAACTTAGATGCCTTCAAGTTGTTTTTTTGTCTGCATACTGTACCGTACAATTAAGATGCAATTGTGCAGCAAGTTAGATAATGATGTAACATTTTAAATCCCTTTACTCCAAAAAAAGAAACACTAATGTAAAGTCATTAAAAGGGTGTTGGAGGCCCATTGTGTGGCCAGTATGGCCTGTTTGCACTGTGGCATATCTACGAGTACCTGGAATGGTGCAGCAGTAGGCTACACCACTGTTCTTCCATTGGAAAGTCAATCAACTTAGTTGCTGGAAGTAATAAATTGTTGTCTCATGTGCCAGTCCACAATATCCTTTGGCTTGACTGGATTCAGATCTGGTGACTGAGAAGGCCAGGATATATAGATACTGTTCGGGATCACGCTCTTTAAGTCATGAGGTGGCTGGCTACTTCTCTTCTGGGTGGACGCATTGTCATCTTGAAAGACAATGAGTCTGCAGGAATTAAATACTTTAACATGGGGGTTACAATGATGACCAATAAATAAAGACTGACATTGAATTGCCTTCTAAAGGTATGAGTCATCCCAAACAAGCCAGTGAAATGTGCCCCACACCATTGTGGAACCCTAACCCTTGCCAACAGATTTCGCCTACATTGCGCAACTCTAGCTAGGTGTAAAATCTATATCAGCACGCAACTTTAAAATAATTGAAGAGAAGTTTGACAGAAAACCAGTATACAGCTAGTTGGTTCGAGGGCAAGCATTCCGGTTTCCGCGCGGTCCGCCTGATCCCTGACATAGTGCAAAGTCGATCTGGGCGTAAGTGTGTGCACGTCTAGGCGGGGCTAGCAGTCAAGTCTCAATTGTTCCCGGCGATTGTAAAGTTAGACTGCTCTTTGGAAGAGTTGGGACTGTGTGTGGTTGTGTTGTGTCAACGAATGATTCAGCCGTACTACCACATCCTCAGAGAAAATTTGCGTAGCATTTCCAAATCGAGTGAAATTCCGCTTAACAACACAACAGCTGCCGGAACATGAAATATCGCAGACCTCCTTAAAACAACAAAGACTAGCATCTGCTTCACTTCAACGTTTTCAGTCAGATTTGTGGACACTTTCCCGTATATAATTTAATTTTTTTTAAATGCGCGTTTTTTAAAAGTTCGAGGAACATCAACGGAGTTTGCTGATATCCACTGATAATAACTGAGTCACGACTATTTGAACAAAGAGGGATACAGCATCGCTTTCCATACGCTACAGTGACAATCCCAATGAAATAAGGTAGGCTACGAAGAAATCATTTAGCCTAGTTCATGTATACACTTTGGACACAAGGTTATTTCTATCGAAAAGGTTGTTCAGAGCGGAACCACTGTATGTATGGCAACATCATGCATTTCCTTTTTTTCCTTTACGGTTTATTCGGTATCTTAATTATAGGCGCATGCACATTGAAGAGCACTCAAGATCAATGTGCTGAATTGTGACATTACTCATTGTTTATATTGGCCACCGATCAACATGGCAAGGCAAAAAGCAACAAAAAAGCCTACAAGCAGTCGTTTGGGGTTAGCCTCCTGGACTGTCGCTAAGATTTTAGCGATTAGCTGCAAGAAGTTAGTCCGGAAACACTTTAATAGAAATTTGTCCGTTGTAGCCTACTCATTGACAAAATAGTCGATGCTTTTGACCCACGACATCGAAAGTGAAACCTCGTTAAAACGTACTCTACTTTAGTGTGTTAACTGTAGTTTTTACACTTCTATGATTTTGCATATAGGCCTAGTCAGTTTGCAGATTGACATGCAATGGAGTAAGAAGAACCTGTCTCAGTGGTACAACTGCGGTGCCCCACCTGAGATTGAAACTCACAGAAGAGTTGTGTTCCCTAACCGTTACGCCGTGCTGGCAATACCCAGCTTACTTTTGGTGAAGGCAGTCCAAACTGTAGACAATTAATTAGTCTCAATTTACAACCTCATCAATATAACTTCTTGAATGTGATTAATGTATATTGTCAAAGGGATATTAGATATAATTTTTACATAATTTAATTTTATATGGGTAATGGGTTGTATTGAAAATAACACGAGGGTAAGACATTAAATATTAATCATGCTCAACAATTATGGGAAGAGGGGATTGGTTTAGGATTGGACTCTATAGAAGTCTTGATCTGCACTTATGCCTGTGCTAATGAGACTACTAAACGCATATAATTCCTCTTTTTGGATGCTTGAATATTTTTTTGGATATTGATAATGCATGCCTTATCAACTCAAACCAGACCGAGGGTCCACTTCAGGCTTTGACCCTAGACCCTTATCTGCTTTTTAAACTTATCAAATTTAGAATCCGAAGGAGTTCCAAGATATTCTCCCAGAGTAAAAGGCAACTCAGCACAGCATGTATCGCAAGACATCATTAAAACCTTGCCAAGCAGTTTTTCTTTAATTTAGCGAATTTATTCTCAGGTTTGGCAGTCGTCCCAGAAGCATAATCATTTAAGTTTGCAGCGCTGACTTGGAAAGGGCTTTCATTTGAGAGTGTAACGGGATCCAAGTCCTTCTCAGGATAAACACTGATCAGCCCGGGAGCGACTGAGATAACTTGCGAGTGTTGTCCATCTCTGAACGCCTTCAGAAAAAGAAAGAAAAAAATCTTCTGCAACAAATCTGCATCGTCCGGCATCACCTTTGACATTGGGCATCCATTTTCCCACAGATAGTTGTATTTGGATTGGCTGTTGGAAGATCATTAGGGCTCCCTAGGTTTTTAAATTCTGAAATGAAAATGAACCATAGCTTAATTTACTACACTACAGGTTATGTGAGATATGGTAGCCTACAGTGTGTGTGGTGTGTGCTGGCAAATGTCTAAGGCTATTTTGTTCCGAGTTTACTAAAGAAATTCCAGTGCAACAATGAACTGAGAACCTCACAAGCAATAAAATGAAATGACATTCATTAGAGTGCAATCATTATAATCATTCATACAAGCTATAATATGTACCAGATTGGGTTGACTAAGGCTTTAATATTATTAGACAGGGAGTATGGCATTGCATTTCAAAACATATATTCTTCATGACTTATTTGCATTGGGAAGAATTTTAAATAGTTTTTTGGGGCATGCAGATTAGTCGGCTGCAGTAACGTTCATGGGACAACTATGAGTAAGCTTTTTCACCCAATTAATTCCTGAATAGAAGTGAAGCCAAAACATTTTTTAATTTAAAAATTTTGCAGAGTGGATCTGATTTGTTTCGACTTCTGTACTGTAGGCCTTCTAAAGCTCAATTTTTTCATGATTGTGCAAGGCTGCAGTTGTGTCGTACTTACATTTATAACCTCTCTGCTCAGTGAAAACAATATTGCAAATGCTGGTTTGCTCTGCTCTGTTTTGAGACAGGCGGTCATGTTACCACATGGAGAAGTTGTTTTAGGGCCAGATGTGGCGTAATGTAATGTAATTCAAGGCAATGCAGAAAGGCACAGTATGTGAGCAGCTCGAAATACAGTACAGCATGTTTGTACATTGTGTGGAGATACGTTAGAATGTGTGTCCAGGCAGTTGCAAGGCTGCAGGATTTTAAGATGTTCCAGGATCCAGTGCAAACAGTTTGGGCTGAGTCTCATGGATCAGCAAATGCCATGAGAGCCTTTCAAAAAGGGACATGGGGACATTCTCTTTTTTTACCTTACAAGGAGGCAGAGTCTTCTCCTCACATGGGGTTCACACTTCGAAATTGGAAAGTTTCACAAGTTTGAAGTTAAAACATTACTGGAATTCTTCAAGGAGACAAATTTGTGACCCTACCCTCACCCACACACATTGCTCTGGAAGTTTTCCAGTGGTGCATCAAAATCAGTTTTCATAGACAGAGTTCATGTTTGTGGTTGAAGAGACCTAGATTGTGGCCAGGACCTTATATACTGAAAGCAACGGCAGCCAGAGAACGACCATGAACACTTATTAAACCTTCCCACCATTCCATGCAAAGGATTGCATACAAATCGGGCAGTTCTCAGAATTGCAAAGTCAAAGGAGGTTTATTACAGTGATGTAAGATTGTTACGACCTCTGTCGTATAGCTTTTGTGTTTATAGTTGTGCATCTTTGCTCTCTCTTTGATTCAATTCTGGTTTGCCCCAGACCGTCGTTCGTTTGGTCGAGGTACACTAGCTCTGCAAAATCTAGTGTTCGGATTGTGGATTATTAATTGCTTATTTGACCAGTGTATGACCATATTTCTGTTTGACTTCTGATTCTTGGTTAGTTAGCCCATTTTGATTTGTTTGTTTATCGGATTTTGTGTATGACCCTTGCCTCGTCCTATTCGACTCTGATTAGGCTATTGCTTAGCCCTTTTGATTTGTTTGCCCCAGTGTACCACTCATGCTCGACCCTGTTCGCCCACCCTGACTTCGACTTTTGGTTTGCCCCTCTGCTCGCCGTATAGTGACTTCGGTTATTTAGAGTGTTCCAGCTGGATTGTATCCTTCCCTCGAGACACTATTTGTTGTCTTGTTTTGTTATTTTTCCTTTATTGTTTTTGAAGGTGATCCTGGGCGGAGATCTGATCTCCGTTGGGGGAAGGCTACACGCCACTTCGAGCCCGGTAAACCTTCGAAGACTAGCCGAGGGTTATTTAGTTGTGGTTAGGCAGATAGGACTGGAGTTACTAGTCGGTCGGCAGTTTTGTTTTTGCTTTCCCTTCCCATTCCACACCCCCATTTCCTTACCCTTTATCTGTCACCCTAGACCCTAGACCGGGGCGTAACAAAGATATAACCGTGTTTGATTGTCCACTCGATCTTTGCCGTTTGGTTCACTGTGTAGGGCGTCCTTGCAGCATCTCCGCTGTACCTCAGTGTGACTGATCATATTTCATGGGTAGAATTTACTGGCAGGATGCAAAACAGTGGAGTTTGCCACAACACGCCCTCGCGCAAATACCCGCAAAATGCTCAGAGTTGAGCAAGAAAAGGGAAGAATGCTGATAGATGCCTGATATGCATTGCTGAAGGTGAGGGAAGGCCGAGGGAATGGGTTGGAACAGCAGACAGATGCCTTCTTGTTGAGCTGTAGCCTTGGGCAAACATTTCTGGTTGAGGAAAATTGCTCCAGAAACAAGTTCCGGCAGACAACAAACTCTGTTTTGGCCTTGTTCTCATATTTTGCTGATGAAAAGGAACCGAACTGGAAATGATATGATCGAAACACCATTGTTTGAGGTTCTTGAAAATGTGAGTTTTCAAGAACCTCGAAGTATTATCATTTGACTCTCTATATGACTCATTGTAGTGCTGGGGTTGACCTGTTCATTTGGCTGTTTTTTTTTTTTTGCTAATGAGGCTGCTTGGATGGCATGAGTGATCGAGTCAGTCCACAGCCCTTGCGTTTCACTCTGGTCCTGCATTTTTTGTCTCACAGTCAACGTGGATTTCCAAAATGCAATCAAACTCCAGTATTTTACTCTCATCAAGGCAAAATCACTATGAATTTTTCAATTTGCTGGTCGAGTGAACAAGTTACGTACTCCTGAAAGTCATGAGGCTGGCATATGAGTGTTAGCTGATAGGCTTTCCAAATACTACTGTACTGTATCTATTTCTGTTTTAGGACCACAGTATGGGCTGCTCTGAATGAATGTTTGCAGGCAAGATGAATTTAATATCCCCTCTGTGTAGTATGACTAAAAATATGGCTAAGCCAGTCCACTTTATAAAACTACTCTACACACAGCTTCCCATTTTATTGATAATGTTCACCAGATGTCATTTTAATCTGATCTTTATTACTTTATTACTAGTCTCCCCTCTAGATCCATCAAATACACCATAAAGTGGCTAGAACCACCCATAATGTGGGAGGGAAAGGGCTAATCCTATAAATCTGACAGTCGGATTAACAGATAGCAGCAGGGTAGCAGAATTTCAAATTGGAAAATGAACTTTATTCTTTCTTAAACAGAGACCACCATCAAAATGTTTTCCATAGCCACCATTATTATTTCATTAAAACAATGGAATGCAAATTGCATACTGAAAGGAAACAATGAAGCAGATCTTCTGTAGCTTGATACCTTCTGAAGAAGCTGCATCGTTGGGCGTAGTCAGTTAGCTAGCTAGCTAGCCGGTTCACGCCGGACCAGTCCTGTACCATGCAATGAAGAGAACAGTTCCTTCCACAGATGTTGAGCCATATTGGCTCCGGTTTGTAACAAAAACCACTTTGTTACTAGTTTTGTTTTTACATATGAGAAAGTCCTGAGGGTAGGGAATTATTATTTATGGCTGGACCGCAAAAGCGTGGCCAGCCCTACAAACGAGAATGTCTGTGACTGAGTGACTGAATGAGTGACTGAGTGAGTGATGAAGTTACACCATTGGTCGGCTGAGTTATGAAGTTACACCATTGGTCGGCCGGATGACGTGTGTTAGGTCCAGCCATATACTAGGTTTGGACCTGGTCTTGTTATTGTGAATACTATGTATTTCTGTAATCCGCTTATCCTGTAACAGTATATTAGATATATAAGCATTTATGCTACCTTACATTACATTACAGTACCTATAACATATGAGCTTGCACTATAGGCTACATTGTGCCTAGGAAATTCATTCAAAACTGTCCACTCAGAGTTTAAATGAATTCTTTCTGACTGAGTTCTTAGAAAGAAATATGTATGAAAGGGTAAACATTTGATTTTACCCTCTTATGTAACAAGCAAGGAGATGTATATTTTTGACTGGAAAGGGACATAACCCCTAGGTCTTGAGGGCAACTTCTAAGCTAAGTTGAATGGCTACATGGGAGAACTTAAGGTCATATTCTGAAAGATGAAAAGGAGCCATTTGTGGAACGAGGGTCATAGTTTAACATTCGAACAGTAAAAATAAAAAAGGAAGAGCGTGATTGAGTCCCCTGCGGCAACTCGGTCACCATCGCGTCCCTCCATCCCAGAGTTCATTTTGGGCCTTCCACGTAAGTCCACTGCGGTGAGCGCTGATGAGACATGTAAATTACCCAGGATTCCACCGCCTGCCTGCTCCGCAGAGCGCCTCTGAAGCGACACCTGGACGCGACGTGAAATGATTTTTAGCGCGAAGCGGCGTTTTTTTTCTCAGGGGCAGCTGTGTTTACGTTCTGGGTCCCCGGATGTTTCAAATCTGTCTGCGCTGTTAATGAAGCCGTGAAAGGCCCGGCTTTTACTCTTTAAGGGTTCTGGAACACATGGGACGTGTTTGCTTGTGTGCTAGCGCGGTAATGAAGTCCGCGGGCAGCACCGATATGAACGTGCCGCTCTGTGGTCGTGTTTAGGGTAACTCAGTTCGACGGTCAGAGCATTTTTTCGCTCTTACTCACCGGCGAGCGTGCTGGTTTTGTGGTAGCGTGTGTGGAGTTTTCGCGGACAGGCAGGTCTTGAGTAATTGTTGACCCCTGACCCGTAACAAAATAAATTCCCCAGCTTCTCTCCGTCCTGCGTCCTGCGCACTGACAGTAATGGCCATTCTGGTGGGATCTTTCATTCTGTAAATATTTATAGGCGGCGGAGAGGATATGGCAGCTTGATGAATCGTAGCTGCTCTGTCTGTTGGGGTTTGGCAGGTAAAGGCTTCAGAAGCTGGGTGGGGCGGGGCGGGACGGGGGGGAAGCGGGGATGTTATTCAGTTTAAAAAGTGGAGAAATTCAAGTCAGTTCACGGTGTGCTGTGGTTAATGTTGAACCTTTACACCTACCTGATTACTTAATTGTCAGGCCTGCATATTGTTCACAGTCAGCTTATGAAACTCAGGATATGGAGTAACATATCTATTGCAGTGCAGTTCGAGCCATTCTAGTCCTTACTGGCTGCAGTATACAGGCTGCCATTTCTAGATGTGGCCAGCCTTTTCGATTGTTTGCATTTCTATGGTTTATGGATGCTGTTTTTTTTTTTGGATGACCATGTCATGCCGTGAACATACGTCACCAACAGGACTTTTTTGCATAAGAGCTGGCACAGTCTGACTGAGGAGCAAACGACTATGCAAATGGAGGCCCTGACTGTATTACTGTCCTGTAAAGTTCAGGACGTGAAGATACACATCCACCCGCTTCTCTGTTTTATCAGATTTGGTCACTTTCTACCTTCCGAGTTGAGGCCTGAACACCTGAGCTTCAGTAGATCCAACAGATAAGCACCTTTGTTTCTGTTTGAAGGGACTTTAAGTAGTCAGACTGTAACTTTTGACTGCTTACCCTGTACTGGCCTGTTTACAGCTACACCTGACAAATACCACTGTTTTCATTGGTTCTTGTATTTGTGAATGTTGTTCACTTCAGTGTGTTGTGTTGACAGATTAGAAAAAAATTCTTGAAGCTTTGTCAAAAAGGAGTGCCGTATTGCTGTTGCTTTTTGCTTTGCAGTTGCAATGTATTTTACCCTGTCCAGGTTCTCTGCCCCCTGTTTGAATTCTTACCTTCTAGGTGGCTTCAGAACCCCCTGTGACCGTCATGTGCTGAGAAAGCTATTCCACTCCACTTAACATACTTTCCTCTTAGCCTTTGAAGTTGTCCTTTTATTGTCCTCGAGTGGTCCTGTTCGGTGTCTGGTTAACTGGAATCAGAAATGTGATCAGGCGTAATGGTCTCATCGGCCTTAATCCTGACAAAAGGCAGACCCACACTGCTGTGCTATTTTGAGTGTAGATATATCTGTGTGTACCTAGAAATGCTGCTCACCTAATAAATCACTACTATAACATCTATTAGTTTATTTTCCCCGTGAGTATGGCTAGAGGGACAGTGTTTCTTTGTCAAAGCTTGCCCGGGCACACCCGGGAGAGTTTCATAAGATCTGTGGATTTCTCTGGCAGAGAGTCACAGATTGGAATCGCTTCTCTGCTCTCGATGATAAGATTGCCGTAATGACAGAAAATCACGCCCAGCCTCGGTCACATTAAAACGGTAATGACTCCACCGTGTGTTTCTCCAGTAGCAATTTCCAGCTCTGCGGTAGCGCTGCACCCAGCTAGTGCGTGAGGAGGGGGGACTCTCGATCCGGCCAGTTGATAAAGGCTCCCTTTGCCCCGCCCTGTTTTGAATGTTTTTGACCAAGGGTCGGTAAAGATGTGTGCGTGCCTGTGTGTGCGTGCCCTCATTTTCCTTCCTCCTTGAGTTTAATTATTCCAAGTGACCCAGAGAGCCAGGCAGGGAGAAAGACTAGCAGTAAGCAGCAAACAGATTTCACTTTCACTCTGAGGGTGTTTGGTTTGCCCTACGGTTCCATGGACTCCTGCACGTCACAGTGGACTTTCAGCCTTTCTCTACGAGCAGTGGCAAACCTCCATTAGCACTTAAACATAAAGATTTATTTTTTTAGTTGATCACTGTTTCCCCACATTATTTACTCCAAAATTGAGCCCCAGAGCTATAGAGCTGTAAATCAGGTACTTGCTGTACTTTGACTGCTTTCATTTCATACTGTTACTTATCAGGTCTGTGTGACACACCTTTGAATAGTTCCCTGTTGCCCTAGTGTTTTTTCTGTCATTTATGGATGAAGTGCTGGCTTGTTTCAGCAGTAATAACACAGATTGTGAAAAAGTAAACAATGAAAAATAAAAAAGTAGCTTGGCATGTTTGTAGTGAAGCTGAAAAACAACTGTTCTTTATGTCAGTACATCTTTTACATCTTCCATGATTCTTGGTCTTACTAAACTTTTATCTTCTTGGACAGTTACCCTCTTTACTTTAAAAAAAGGCCTTTGTTGCTGTACCTTGCTCAATGGATAGAATGTTTCATAATTCCTTTATGTATTCATCATTCCATATTGAGTTCCGTTTCTGAAGGTGAAAGCCCTCACTGATAATGAATGGGTTTAATAACCAAATTCCTGCTGTCATGTGGCAGCCATCGCATCAGCATGTAGCGTGTACAGTATGCGTTGGTTAGCCTGCGCTAACGTTTGATCGGTGCTGGTGTGTGTCAGGGGCCTGGGGTGTGAACGGAGCCTGCTCTTGCTGACAGAGTGTCGGGGGCTGTAGTGTGGTGGGGGGGAGTGTTTAGCCCTGAGGGGTTTGGGTTGGGGTGGGGGGGAGGGGGAGGGTGGGTGTGTATAGCCTGACAGTAATCTGTCTCAAACCTACTTTTTGCTTGAGCAGTGGAGAGCTGCCCCGCCCAAACCTTCTGCAACCAGAGGCCCCCTGGCACCCTGGGGTCTCATGTCTGAAAATCTCAGTGTACTGACCCTCGCTGAAGAACACTGATGAGAGTGGGAGAAAGGAGCCCAGTCGCTAATGTTCCTTTGATTTACACCGTGTTCAGCTCAATGGGCTAGTATAACGGCTCTATTAAACTGGCTGCATGCCTTAATGGCTGGCGTGGGGGGAGGGAGAGGTAGGGAGTGGCGTGTTCAGAGAAAGCCCCGTGTTTGTAATTAGCTGCTAATTCTGGCGCTGATGGGAACTTGGGCCGTAAACAGGAATTAGCTGAGGGGATGTCCTTTTAAAGTGAAACACATTTCCTGGCCTTCTTCCCCGGCGCTGCCGTTCCCTCGCGGAAAGTGCCGTTCGCGGCCGCCTGGCGTCCTCGCCCGGGTTTCTGGGCAATTGTTCCTGCTTAATCTGCCGCTTAGCACATGTACGTGTCGGATAGCATTATGGGATTACGAGCTGACGAGCCACGCCGAGCTCTGTCTCCTCTAGGCCTGTCACGTGACTGTCCGGGGAATCGCTAACCGTACGCGGGCGGACGAGCTCGCCGCCTCCCAGGACTCTCTCTCGAGTTTGGCTGGGACATAGGGGGCGTCTCTCTCTCTCTCTCTCTTTGTCGTTCCACCCCCCGTCTTCATCTTTCGCCAAATGTAAGGTACGACATTGTTTCATGAAAAGGTGACTTGTATTGCTAGCGCTCCCTCTTCAGCTGTCCCTCCCCCTCCCCCTCTCCCTCTCCCTCTCTCTGTCGATTTACGCTTCTCAGCACGGGTCGCTGGTCTTCGTGGCCAGCGAGCCTGTTTAAACTGCCAGGGGGATATTAAAGAGTAGCAGGAGTCAGTTTGCATTTTTGCTCTCATTCAGACCCGTTTTTGGCGCTTGGTTTTCGGAGCGTTGGAAGGTTTCCTCCCTCCTCTCTCTTCTTCTCTTGATGGAAGTTGCTCAGAATATCAGACGCTGCTGGTCTGAGGTAGGCTGTGGCGATGTGAAGGGGAAGACTTGCGGAATCTGTACTTTGGGCTTCTCCCTCAGGCTTTCTCTCGACATGTGTGACCCCGTGTTACGCCCGCTTTGTGCTCCGACAGGTTAGCGAATGGGCTTTCGCGCCGTGTGAAAGTGCGCCACGGGCCAGGTGACCCCAATTCGTCGGCGGGGGTTTCGTGAAGCCGAGCTGTCGCCGGGCACGGACCCGCTCGTCAGGTGCTGATTAAAGGCGACGTCGTCGGTGGCTCGTCAGGGGCCCGATTTGGACCAGGTTGGAGTTGCACTCCCTTGGCTGCTGGGCTCACAGGTTAAATTGACTTGTTTTATGTCGTGAAAGATGCCTGTCCGTGATGGGATGATTTGAGCTCTTGTGAAACCCTGCATTTAAATCTCCTTTGGTGTAAATGCGGTCAGAGCTTTCTTTTAACGCGCACCCAAAGTCGTGTGTTGAGTACGATGGAACAGAATGCCTGGAGGAGAAAGACCAGCCACAGAAAGCATGGGGTGAATATCATGCAGTTTTTATTTACTTGTCCAAGCAGGCTTGTAATTGTGCATGTTCATGCATATCTGCCAATAGGTATTTGGTTGTTTATGAATGGATGTGTTTTGTGTATTTGTGTCAATGTATGTTCTTGGTTGTGTTTGTGTGTGTGTGTGTTTGTGTGTCTGTGTCTGTGTGTCTGTGTCTGTGTCTGTGCCTGTGTGTCTGTGTGTGTGTGTGTGTGCGTGTGTGTCTGTGACCCTTAAGGAGATGTCCTGGACCGTATGATTGGTCAGAGTGTTGGACCGCTAAGAGCAGAGTTACGCCGGGCACCCACCGCACGCGTCGCGTAAGCGTTGCGTAAGCAGCACGGCGAAGCAGCACGACGCGGCGCGTAGGGTGTCTCCACTGGTTCCGTTTGTGTCGCGCAAAGGCTTGCGTAAAAGCTATATATTCCTAGTAGCTCTCGCAGTCTACAGTGGGATTACATCGTGTATTTCATGTTTGTTCAGGACTGTTGATTATGGGTTAAGTGAATACTTTGGTGAGAGACCTTTTTCAACTTGTAAATACGTGAGAAAGTAAACGCTTTCAAGAATTACCATAAACTTAAATCGCAACGTAGCCTGCATAACAATCAATCTCAAACTGTATTAATTTATTTGCTTGGTTAACAAGCGTGCCAATTTCATGAAGAATATGTAATGATCATAATAATAATAAATAATCCGTAATCAACCATTGGGAATTCCCGTGTTGTCTTGTCATTCACGTCAAAACATTTATAGGATCATATTTAGTAAAATCAGCTAATCATGAAAAAGACAGTAACAGTTTAATCTTGAAGAGATATGAACACCACAACGCCATGAACACCGGAAGCTTTGAAGTACAAGTGCGATAGGCTACGTCTTTCTGTGGTGTATTTTCAAATTTACCCCACCCCCTCCGCAAAATAAGACAGCGAAACTAAGTTTGCCTTTTCCCCAGGTTCCAGTTATTTATTTATTTATTTTTACAAAACGAAAAGGCTTGTATTTTTTTTTTTTGGTGCTTATAAAATATCTGGGAGGTAACTAGGGACACACCCCCAGTAATATAAGGATGAAATATAAATCAGAGCATGTATACCTAGCATTTTAGAGCATATTTCTGTGTATAAACAGGCCATCGTGACGCGCGACAAGCCGAAAAAATAGAACTGAAGCGAAAAACTACGCTTCAGTTCGCTTGTGTCGCGCGAGCTTCGCAGCCGGTACGCGACGCGTTCGCATCTGGTGGAGACGACGTCGCCCGCTGCCGTTGTAATAACAGTACTTCAACTACGCTTCAGTTACGCGCGTAATACGCGCGTAGTGCGCTCGCGGCCGATACGCGTGCGGTGGGTGCCCGGCTTTAGTGTGAAGCAGCACTCTCAGACCAGCCAGGGTTGATAGATTCATGTCTCTCTGCTCGCCTGAGCGTGAGCTTTGGGCCTCGCCCGTCCGATCCTGACTGACTTCACCGAGAGAGCCCACCGTCATGGACAGAGTATGACCCGCTCTCAGTTATTCTGTTTAGAAACGGTCAGAACGAGCCGTGATTGGCCCCAGCTCTGAACTCCCACTCCCTCAGCACGTCTCGACACGATGGGGAGTCACGGCGACCCAGAAAAGGACGAAATGCGGGTCGGGCAAGGAGCGAAAAATGTGAAGAATGAGCGCACGCTGGGGAGCGGGGGACCCTGCGAGAAGCTCCTTGTTATTCTCAGAGTCCTCAGCTCGTTTAATAAGGTGGCCGCCAACGCGCTGCCGCCGCGGAGAGTCCGGACGGCGGTGATCCGTCAGGCGCGGCGTGGCGTGGCGTCCTCGGACAGGAATCCCGCCGCGCGCTTGCTCGTTAGCCGCTGAGCGGGGTCCGTTACCGCGCGCCTACCGCCCCGTCCGCCCGGAGCGCGGGCTTGACGCGCTTCATCTGTTTGCCGTTAGGGGCTGGACTCTTCCCTGGCATCGCGTTTATGACGGTTTCAGCTCCACGCGATGCTCAACCGCGTCTGCGGTTCGCTCAAATTGAACCGAGTGAACCAGCCATTCTAACCACGCTCGACCATGCTATGTACTCGACTTGATCTGCATATCCGTAATACTTTGTTCTAATTAGACTTCCGAAACGCATAGTAACGTAAATGCTTGAAACACAACGTATGTTATTTAAATCTGTTAAATTATGTATTTTCAAAATTGTACTGTATCATTCAGACTTTAATTGGACTGATTCTGTGAAATGCGCATGGCCAGTTTGAGGGTTAAATTTCACAGTTTGAAGCTCAGAAGGCAAACGGAAGAGCGAGGGGACGGCAGTGCCTGGCAGCTGGAAGCCGTGGTCCACCGCAGCGGAGATAAGCTTTATCTGCGCGGCGTGCGCCATGGGGGGGGGAGTGGGCGTTACGCTGGAGTCAGAAGCGCCGCCCGTTTAACGGCGTTCTGGGCCGCGGCGGCTGGGGAGGCGAAGGGCTTTCCCGCGCCCGCCGGCGGTGCAGTCTACCCGACCGACCTGTTCGCCGTTCCCGGGGCGCCGAGGAACAACAATACGCGTCAACGCGATTGCGGTTACGTGACAAACGCTTAGCGTTAAATCGAGCCCCGGGTGATGTGTGTGCGCACGGGCTGCGCGTTTCGCAACGTGGCGAAGCCCCGTTCGGAGACGCGCGTCGCTCACTTCGGCAGCTCTAAGCGCAGAGCGGCTCGTTTCGCTTGGAATGCAGGCCCGCAGAGCGGATAGGCCTGCGTTATTTATTTTTATTTTTTTGGTACAAATCATAACACAGATGTGGGCGATACGTGATGTCGTAAACACGGACCAAGGTAATACTTCCCCCGGCGGTCCCGTGAAGCCCCCCTTCAAAGCCGCGGGTCGCGGTGCTCCTCCCTGGGCTGTGCCGACTCCCATTATCTTGTATAAATAGGGGATTATTTTTATAAGCGCGGCGGAGGCGGGGCCCCCGCGGTGCGGCGGGGGCCGCCGGCCCCGCTGGCCCCCGCTCGCCGCCGTTGGTGGTCCGGTCTCCGAAGAGGCGCGCTGCGGGCGGGGGCGCTGGAAAGGACCGCTTGGGTCACGGGGCCGGAAAAAGTCACTTTGGGTGAAGCTGCTGCTGGAATGCGTTATTTGGGTCGAGGAAGGTGCTGGGAACACGGAACTGGCCTGTTTTGTTATCTTTCTTTTCAGTAAGTCGGGCATCAGTGATATGGCGTTCTGGGGGTGGTGTAGATGGCTGTTTGCGTGTGAAGGTCAAAACCGGAGAACAGCCTTGTATGCTAGCACACATGCATTTATTGGCATTAGTTTACAGTGCTAATTAGAACTATGCAATCTCTTCACAGTGAAAGGGCCAAAGGCTATATCTGCACTCGCATAGCATGCAATGTGTAACGTGCAAATTTTTGTAGGTTTCCTTCAGGCAGTATAGGAAGTTTAACACAGAGCAACAGCCTGAGACGGACTCCCTCACAGCTCCCAACAGCCGCCACCCATTGCACGTAGGCTTAGAGTTCACTGAAGCAGGCGGCAGAATGCACGACTTGGTAGAGGCACGGTAGATACGTTCTGCATTGCATTTGAGGCATTAAGCAGACACCGTTGCACAGAGCAACTTAAACAGCTTACATTCTTTACGTACAGTGTATTTATACAGCTGTATATTTTACGGCTGCAATGCTGGTTAAGTACGTTGCTCGAGGGTAGAATGACAGTGCCCCACCTGGGAATCGAACCTTTAACCTCGGGGTTGCGAGCCGTTGTGCTACACTGCCACCCCAGAGATTGGTCAGTCTGGCCTGGTTTACTTTTTTAAAAATTCCTGGATGAACACACGTATAGCACATGCCTCGTGCACTGCCAGGCTGTTTCAGTTCCTGCGGTGTAATCTCTACCTTTATTTGGACTGCTTTAAAAGTTCAACATTGACCTCAGAACCCAGGCTGTGTGCTTGGAATGAAGTTTACAGTTCTCTCATACTCCAACCCCCTGGGACATGACTCATAACTGTTCCAAACAGGTTCCAAGCAAAGCAATCATTTGCCATTAAATATCCAGTTTTAGTTTGACTTCCTTTTAAAGGTGCATCGAATGGCCCGAGGGAGGAACAGCGTAGAACTGTGCAGGCTTCGTTCGGAAAGTCTGTAGAGAGTTTCTCAGCCATCTTTGTCTCCTTCCAGCCTGCGCTCGGTGGCATTTTGAACATTTCACAACCAATTTTGGGAAAGTGTTCGTCTTTGAATTTTTCATTTTTGAAAATCCACCCTGTGATCCTTTGAGCTCACCCCTCTTTATTTTGGTTTTGGAGGAACGATGCAACGGCCTGTTGGCTAGAGACAAACTGAACGAGTGTGCAAAGATTCACCGTGGTGTGACAGGACCCTCACCCTGTTCTGGAGGAAGGAAGATGGACATTCTGATGGCTCATTAGTGACCCGGTTGATTGTGGGTTGGTTTAACCGGATGTGGTTGGTAGCTGTACTGAGTGTCTGTTCGCGAATGCTTCCTCATTGCTAAAGACCTTTGTTCCCCTCTCCGCTCATTCGGAGTTATCGGTCATTCACTAGCAGATGGGCCACGTCAACCTGCCCTCCTTGCAGCCGGAATTTCGGGCTGGTGTCCCTTCCTGTGGTGGAGGCCTCCTGCGCTCATACCGTAACTCTCCCAGCGGCCTTCGTGGGGTGAAACTCCTGCGATTAATGCTGCTGTCTGAGCGTAAGTGCTCCGCTGGGGGTACGCGCGCTGAGCGAACCGGCTTTACCAGGAGTGCCCCAGCTGTGTTTGCGACCTCCCCGTTGGATGTGTTGTGGTGGTGATAAGTGGCAGCAGTGGTAATGAGTGTGGGGGTGCGCGCATGTGTTCGCCAGCTGGGACGGGTGGGGACTTCTTGGCCGGACGGACTGTGTTTCTCTCTCTCAACGGGGAGGGTGTGGGGTGCAGGTTTTGGGTTTACGCGTGACTGACGACTCGGTGTGGACAGAAATGTCATGTGCATCGCTCATGCAAGAGCCATTATTTAACCCCCGCTGTGTTTCATAAGAACCTGGACATTCGATATCAGTCCCTGCACTTTGCCCTCTCTTTTCCTGTATCTGGAATGTTCTCAATCACTGAGAAAGAATTGTTTGGAGTCTGAAGGCTTGTGCTGTACTTGAGCTGTTCTTGTGTGTGTGTGTGTGTGTGTGTGTGTGTGTGTGTGTGTGCGTGCGTGTGTGTGTGTGTGTGAGAGAGTATGCATGTGAGTGAGTGTGCATGTGTTTATCCACATGTGAGTGTGCACGAGTGTGTGTCTGTCTGTGTGTGTGCATGTGCTTGTGCGCATGCGTGCGTGTGTGTGAGTATGCATGTGAGTGAGTATGTATGTGTGTATCCGTGTGTGAGTGCACGAGTATGTCTGTGTGTGTGTATGTGTATGTGTGTGAGTATGCATGTGAGTGAGTATGTATGTGTGTATCCGTGTGTGAGTGCGCACGAGTGTGTCTGTGTGTGTGTGTGTGTGTGTGTGTGTGCGCATGTATGTGTGTGTATGCATGTGAGTGACTGTGTATGTGTGTATCCATGTGCAAGTGCGCACGAGTGTGTCTGTGTGTGTGTGTGTGTGTGTGTGCGTGTGCACGTGAGTGAGTGTGTATGTGTGTATCCATGTGCAAGTGCGCACGAGTGTGTGTGTATGTGTGTGTGTGTGTGTATGTGTGTGTATGCACGTGAGTGACTGTGTATGTGTGTATCCATGTGCAAGTGCGCACGAGTGTGTGTGTATGTGTGCGCGTGTGTTTGCGATTAGCAATGAGGTCAGTTCAATGGTGATAAGCATAATATCAGGGCAGTTCGGTGGAATCTGTGTGGGGGAAAGCGCGATGATTGATGGGAAGTGAGTTTCATGAGAAGGCTGTCGTGTGCACTGTGCGCGCGGCAGACGTAGCTGGCTCCGCAATGTGTTCCAGCGTGCAGCCCTGCAGTAACCTTCTCTCTGTTTGTTCCAGCAGCGCGTTCCTTTATATGGAGTGAGCCATCCATCAGCGGAGAGGCAGTGGACCTGGCGCTGTGGCTGGAACAAAACATTTAAAGAACAGCTCTTCCTGAGAAGGGCCCTGGTTGCCAGGTGCTGAGGTTGTGTGCTGGGGTGAGAGGAGGCCATTTTGTTAAATGCTGTGAAGCTGCTGGAAGACCCAAGTGCCATCAGGTGAGAGACAGGGAGTGAGAAGAGAGGACACTTCGAAAAAAGTCATAAATAAATCAAAAAGCTTGGATGCCAAGGACACCATGGATAGCCCGGCCCTTGAGTCCAAAGCGGAGCGGATCGCCCGATACAAGGCAGAGAGGAGGAGGGAGCTGGCGGAACGCTACGGCACTGCAGAGGAGGTCACTTCCAAATACCTGAAGAGAGACAGGAAAGAGGCCTCGGATACTGTTGCCAAGGGGCCTGATGAGACGTCAAAAGCTGACAAGCCTGCAGGCGACCTGCCTGGAAAAGAAAGGCTGCCGGCGGCGGGCGCCGGCGACCGGGCGAGCAGGCGGACGGAGGAGAGCGCCCCGGGGACGGTTCGGGATGTGGGAGAAGGGGGCGGGGCCTGCCGGGACACCGAAAAAGCACGCACGCGAGAGCCCATCGCGAAAAAGGTCTCCAACGGCAGCGAGATGGCCTCCACTAAAGCGGCATCCTCCATTAACAGGTGAGTTTGTGCAGTCATCAGTGGCCCTACAAAGAGCTCCCAGGATTTGAGCCTTGATTGTATCAAAGGCAGCTATCACCTTTCTGTGCAGTGGTCTCCTTTAAATGAGGCACTTTAGCTGTGGCATTATGGGAAAAGGCATGGTGGAAGACCTGTAAAATATCAATGGGATAAACCTGCATATTAAATTTGGTTCTTTATCACTTATTTATAGATTTTTAATTAGCTCTAATTTTAATTAAATGTCATGTGTGTTTGCACAGTTCCTGAGTAAAATGTAGTTGGTTTTCTCTGTTCTGTAACAGAACCATGTTGGCCATCCAACTTTCATACATACTCTACTTCTATGAACTGTCATCTTTAATCTGACATTCAGCAGAGTCTGTATTTAAATAGTTTTCCATATGTATCACTATCATGATGGCTCAGTCCACGTCATGATTCACAATTACACTGCAAATATAGGGATCGCTATTCAAAGTAGCAGTCTTTTCAGCATGATTCATCGGGTAGGCGTAATATCCTGCCTGCCTTAGGGGAGAGATGCAGGTGGTTTTACTTTAGCATTTCCATTTTATGAATTCATTTTATGAATTCTTACATTGTAATACGGGGATAATACTTGTGCGGGATGGGGAATAACGTTAACAATGCCAAGGTAACCAATGCTTATGAATGATAACACTCTTAACCGGATGATGTCAGCCTTCGCCGTGGAAACATTGACATTGACGGTTACTTTTATGCGTCACCCACTTTGTCTTCAGGTGACAAAACTACATCTAGCTGTGGAAGGCTACGGATTTACAGTTGATTTAATCTCTGACAACCAGCTATACAGGTTTTCATTTTACCGCTATTTTCGCAAAGGGCTTTGCCAGCCAGCAGGTTGTCTTAATGGAAGGTCTTTCCCTGGTGGCAAGAGCATTGTCCCACTTTGTCCCGGTTTGAAGATTTCTTCATTGGAATAAGTCATCTGGTGCAGACTCCTGCATTAGACTCCAAAAATACAAGAAATTTTGTTACTAGAATTGTTAACATCAGATATCTTAATTTCTGGGTCTGTGATCTGCAGTGAAAACATTTTATCCTTTATTTCTGTAAATGTGAGCTCTGTAAAACTTAAAAACAGTCTAACCTTGTTTATCTTGATTCAGTGTTCATATTTTGGCATTCAAACTTTCTGTCAAGATGTATTTTATGGTACAGACTTGCACAAATGAGAGTACTTTCAATTCTGGGCAAAAACAAACATGAAACCATAAACAAATACCTCAGAAAGTCTCAGGAGAGGGAGTACAGGAAGAAAACAATCTCGGTTACAGGAATAAGCGTCTCCTTTACAGATTGTGAAATTCACTTTTGCCTGCTCAGACATTTTCTCTTTTAATCTCCCGGGAAATGAAAAGGCAGAGATCGGACGTGTTGAGTCATGGCTCTCGGGAATAATGCGTTCAGTCCTAGCTGGTGTGTAGAGGGGAAATTCTAATGCAGAAAAGCTGAGGGACACCTGAATGTGTCAAATATCTGGGCTTCTAATTAAGCCCTCCTGCGCTTGATTTACAATTGTACACTCAGTACTGTAACACATGCATGCCCTCACTAGCGGTGGGCGGTATACCATTATTAACATGAATACTGGTCTGACGCATGGATTTTCCCATGTCGTAGATATTGTGGCAAAAAGTTTTGTTAAAAAATTAAGTTGTTGTACTTGACCGGTGTAAAATTGAAGCCTGAGAATGTGTTTTGTTTTGCATTGTATTTGCTTATCTTAGCTTGACAGGTGAGCAGAAAATGTTCCAACGAGTGCTATCTAGCTGGCTAACTAACGTCATCAAATGTTAGCTAGCTGCCAGGTGTTAACAGTAAAACCGAGGGAAGTCAACTACAATGTTAATCTATAATGGGTAATTGTAATTGATAGTTACAGATACACCTAGAAAGCTAGTTATTAATGACATTTAGGAATTCAAAACAGTATATTTAATCCTTTGTACCAAATAACAAACCATTTGAGGCACAGCATCCAGGCAGCTATCCACAGCAAAATATAGGCCTAACACAAGGTCGAACTTCACAAGCTAATAGATATCAATTAGATTAATGAAAATTACACCATTTGGCCACATTGTAGTTTCTGTTTTGTAACAACATAATTTTAAGTTATTTGAACTGAAACAATTTTTAATTGAATAAGTTGAAAGAAGACAACACTGAAATACTCTAATTTACCAGAAAAGATTTTATGCTTTATATCACTTAGGCCTAATATATTTTGTCTGTTTTCATTTTTAATTTGGAGCAGCAATTTAAAAAAGAAGTTCAATAAAAATATTATTGAGTAAATGTTTTATTTATATAATTCAAGGTATGATCCAAAATTCTTTAAAAAAATCTTCATTGTGGTATCGTATCGTTTCTTCGCTATGACAGCGTAAAATATTGTGATATGAATTTTAGGCTATATTGCCCGCCCCTAGCGCACATTCATGCACGTATACACACAGCCACATCACACAGGCACGCACACCCAAGTTGACGTAACCTTACTTGCCGAACCTTTTGAAATCAGGGCGTGCAGTCAGAGGGCTGTCTCTCACTGACGCGGTGCACTGACAACCTGCCGGACCAGTTGTGGCACACTTCAGTTCACTTCACTCGGCCTCCAGCTGTTTGCACACAAGTCAGTCGGCGCCAGGTGGTTGGGAAGGGGCGGGGCTTACCTTTGGCAGGTATGTGGGGCGATATCTATCTGGGCCAGCTGGTTGGTGCACATTCAGTGAACCCTGTCTCCAGTGATGTCGCGCACCGTCCCAGACGTCAAGTTGGAAATGATTTTTGGCTTTGTAGAGGATCGCTTCCTTTGCATAAGGAAATTCTGATTCCTGTGATACGCTATCTACATTTGCTTTTGACATCTGAACTATTTACCAGCCTCTGCGGTTGAAGGTAAGCTCAGACTCAGGTTGTGTTTGTCCAATGCTAAGTTCTGTTTGGAAACCTGTTCTGCAGTTGGCTACAGCACAGCTTGTTTTCATGGGAGAGTGAAAGTAAGGCCAGCGTTGCCACATTGCCCTGCTAATCGCACAAGATGTAAATGTGCTGTAATGCTAACCGACAGCTGAGAACATAGCATGATCATTACAGCATGCGCTCGGTTTGTAGTCCACAGAAACCCCCCAGCATGACAAAAAGTAATTATTGGTCGTTCCATGGTGCATTGTTGGAAGTGTTTGTTTTGTTTTATTACCTCTGGGCACAAACATTGCACAGGCCCCAGCCAGCTGAGTGACCTTCTTCCTGTTCCCACACTCCACTCTGCCCAGCCCGAGCGGGCTGTCACTTTGTGTCCCTGTGCTGAAGGCATCTTTGTCTGCGGTGATTTGGTCGCCCTTCGAGAGCCAAGCATAGTTTCCCGCTCTGTGAAACCTGCACACTACTTGTAAACGCCAGTGATTTGTGGTGTTAGAATGGACAAGTCACTCACTCACTCACTCACTTTGTCATCCAGAAACAGACTTCGAAAAAAGAGCTTTGAAAACCAGAACAATGTCTATTTCAATTTATTTGTCTTGTTTTTTTTTTTTTTTAAAGCAGTGGTCTTCCATTTCTCCTTTAGTGAAATATAAAACTGGATAGTGGTCTAAATTTGTCTCTTGGGTTTCTTGAGCAAGTGAACTCACCACCACCCGCCCCCTCCAGGCTGTGGTTCCTTACACATACCGCCTCCTTATACAGCTGCAGTGACCCCTTGGGTCCTCCTTTGCCAAAGGCGGTGTGACTGCCAGCCTGTGTGTGTGTGTGTGTGTGTGCGTGTGTGTGTCTGTGTGTGAATGAGTGTGTGTGTCTGTCTGTGCGTGCGTGCGTGTGTGCGTGTGCATGTGTCTGTGTGTGTGTATGTGCGTGTCTGTGTGTGAATGAGTGTGTGTGTCTGTGCGTGCGTGTGTGTGCGTGTGTATGTGTCTGTGTGTGTGCGTGTGCGTCTGTGTGTGTCTGTGTGTGTGTATGTGCATGTGTGTGTGTGTGGGATGCTTAGGGAGGAGGTCTTCGTTGCAGCAGGCTTGGACTGGACATTGGGCCATGACTGTATGCATCTCCCTACTGTCCCACAATCCTGTCCCCTGCCTGACCATTGACACAAAGGGGATGGTAAGCTCCAGCAACCCCAACAGGAAGGGTGGTCACACATGGTCAGCCCAGTTCCTGGAGCATCCCCTTCTCAGATTCTTGTGCCAGTTAAGTCCAAAAGCAACAAAATTTCATGAGCTTGTAAAAAAGGTTTAGCTCTGAAAACTGGTGCTTTGTTTAAGTTTCAGTGTGTTACATTTATTGAAATGTGAGAATGCCCCAACATGTAGGAAAGTTATGAGTTTTTAGAAGGCTTGAATTTACAGCTGGCATGGAGGATTGTGAATGCTTGGGGAGTTTTTAAAGTTCTGGCAGTGAATCAGTTTACTCTGGGGTTTTATCAGTTTTTTTCTAATGAGCCAGCCCTGACATTTGGCTTCAGACCACTGTTGGTCATGTCTGGCTGAATCTCTTCAAGTGAGTCCTTGATGGTTGACCCGCTAAATCGACTGTGCTTTGTCACAAGATAGCATGGAGTGGACTTAAGGACAAACTGTTTGGTTTTAATTTCCAAAATGACCATAAGTGGAACCAAACACCCAAAAAAAGAAGAAAGAAATAAAAAACCCCAGAAATAATAAAGTGGAATTTTGCTAAGGATAAAGCTCTGGCCTAAGTTTTCACATATTACCAAAGGAACAGTTTCTTTTGACATGAAGCAATTCAACACTGGGAACAATGCTCTTTTCTTTCTTACTTTCCTCATTTCCTGTAAAACAATACATTAACTTGAACTTTAACCGCTTTTAACTTACAGTTGCTGCTTCGCTTCATGCGTCAGCCAAAGACGCTAGTACTGCTTTGTTTTACAACATCTCCTTGTTTCTATGTTAAAAAAAACAATTTTTTTAAACTTTTAGATTACATGACACTTTGCACAACTGGCAAATGACCATTTCTCAAGTGCATATCATTATTGATGAATGGTGTTGGAAAGTGTAAAAAGTGTGATAAAGTGGGCCCACTCAATTTCAGCACACACTGTAGCCTATATGTCAAGAACTTTGATTGACCAACTTCATCACACAATCTGTATTTCATTGGCTTTGATTGGCCGTCCGTGGGCCAATACTATTACCAGGGTTTTTCCTGGCTCAAAAACAGGGTAAGGTGGCCATTTTGTGTGGGTGGGTGGGCGCGTGCGTGGACCGTTGTTCGGCCTTCGCTGGCTCGTCTAGCCCTCTCACATTGACCCAACAACTTCTAGAACACAACTGATGAAATAAGATTAGAATTGGTAATCAGAAAGGCAACCACCTTAAAATTGTCTATGCAGGAAAAACCCCTCATTACTAACAGTCTGTCTGCTGTACAGGATGGCTTTTCTCTTTCAAGCACTGGGGTGTTCTTCAGGGGAACATCGCGTATCCTTCCCTGCCGAATGGGTTGTTTTTATTTCACTTTGATTTCCTTGGGTTTCAAGTGTGGCTAATCGAGCCTTTGAGGTCTGGCTGTTTGGCCCCCTGTCCTCCTCCATCCCCTTCATCTGTCTTCACTCTCGTGGGGCCGAGAGGGGAGGCAGCTGTTGGCGTTGGCGAACCATAGATGTTCCGCACGCTTCGCGGGTATTCCTCTGCGCGTCCTCGCGCTCCGCTCCGTCAGAATTATTTCCTCATACATCATTGCTAGCAAAACGAAAAACTTTATTGAAGCTCACGGGACTTTTACGAAGACATTGGCATTCGGTTGGAAGAGAGCCTGGAGGACAGATGGGCAGATGTTTTCCTCTCAGGCGGGGTGGGGAATCTCGCTCGAGGCGGAGGTGAAGGCCCTCCGCGTGCTCCCTTTTTTTGTTCCGCGACGGTCCGCGAAGCTCAGAAGCGGTCGGGCAAACCGCTCTGATCCCCCGCCCGGGTGACTTCGCGCCCGCCGCGCGGAGAAGACTCTCCTGCGCTCCCTCCTCGATTGATCTCCAGATGTTTCCGTTCCCCGACATCGGAGGAGGCTTCCGAGGGGGCCCGCGGACACGACCCGCTCAAACGTTTCCAGTTGTAGAATTCACTCCTTCCCCCAACCCTGAGGTTTTCGGACTGACGTGCGAGCGTTAAACACGTCCATCCTCGGTCCGCAGCGGGGACTTGGATGTAGAAAATGGGGGTTTTTTTCAGCTCAGAGCTGCTGGGCTCTCAGGTGGGAGTCATGAACAGAGGAGCTATAGCAGGGACAGAATGGGCTTTTCCACACAACGAAGGGCTAGGACTTCAATGCTGATTCTGCTTTTTGGAACACGCTCACAAATTTTATTTGATTTGCCTGTGTTTAATAATTGCACACACATGTACTACCAATGCACTACCACATCATCACTCAATTTAAGAGTTGATATAAAACTATCCGTATTAGAAATGTTTAATTTTTCTGCTTGCACAGCTTTAAAAAGGTCTTGACTGTGATATGCAGACTGCGTGGAAATTCATTCTCTTTGGCCCTCGAGCAGTTCGCACAGCACACTGACATCCTTGTAGTCAACTGGGCTTAGGCTACACGTTTCTCAGACGCCTGAGACTGCATGTCTGTGTGTGTGTGCACAGTTTATTTCTTTCTGTTCTCCGTCTTCTCTGTTTATTCAGTCTCTCTCTCTCTCTCCCATTCTTCATTTTTTCATTGTTGCCATTGGTCCTGTAGCAGTCAGCGGGAAAAGGTCACCCGTGGCCCTTGACCCTTGACCTGGCAGTAAGGGTCAGGCCACAGGTGCGATGGTGATGCCGATTAAGCTGCTGCCTCCCTGTGGCTCCTGGCGAGGGCGCCAGGACCGCCATGCTCTTCAAGACGTAGCCAGTCACAGCCTACAAGGCTCTGAAGAAGCGGACAGAGAGTATGTCAGCGGCCAAAACCCTGGACTGTGGTACAATGCCTGGAGCTTGCCTGAGTACGCCTGACCCAGCACGGTTCCCTTGGAGGGGGGGAAGGCTTGCTCTGTTTGGCATGAATTTTGCGGTGACCCGAAACGTTTTTTTGTGCTGTGTTGATTGAAAAAGAAAACATAGTGGGGTCATGTGTTAATGTTTTTGAGTGCTGCATGGTGTTTTATGACGGTGTGTTGTTTTAAGATTGCATTCTCTGGTTCAGTGTTATTGATGTTGAACTTTGTCCCGCCACTGCTGCTTGTGCAAAGTTCAGGGCACTTGTCTGTGATGTTAGTGCACTAAGACTGGCCTGTGTCAGTGACTGTTGTGAATGTCCTCCATTATGCTTTTACTGTAAGCTAAGGAGGCTGGGTGGAAATGACTCTTCAGTCATGCTAATTAGTCAGGATAAAGGAAGAACTGTCTCTTAGTGAGCACTTAATGCATTAGTAGGATGTGCAGCGTTTGAAAGGACTACCAGCTGGAACTGCAGTACAGTACTGCTGCACCTGCAATAAGCAACTGCAACAAATTTTAGTTTAAACTAAGTGTCTTCATACTGTCATAGGGACACTGTTCTCTTTTCCTTATTTTTCTAATGTGTATTTTTCTGTTGCTCTTTAAACAGATTTGAGTCATTTTTTGTCAGTGTTTATAGGACCCTCAGCTCTCTTGGTGCAGCTGATTTTCCTCTGATTTTTCTGCAGTTCTAATGCTGAGTTCTGTGCCTGTATTTGGGTGACTTTTGTTGTGATAAGATATCCTTGGAACTCCTGTGTGGAGCGATGGCATTCAGTGTGAAATCCGAATGGGCTGTGTTCATGTGGGTCAAAGTTCCCCTTGGCCCTGCGGCTGTGAGGCAGCCCGGGATGGGCGCGCACACGTAGTTCCTGCGCGCAGACATCACCGTAGCTCCACGTTTGCGGCGTTCATTCATTCACTGACTGTCGCTTTGCCTCCGTGCGTTTTTGGTGACCCTGTCTGACTCCGTGGGGGTTGGGGGGCGGAGACGGGGTTGGCGCCTGTCCTCCTTTTGTCTTCTTGCGTCTTTCGGTTCCTAATCGCATTTTATCTCTTCCTTCTTTTTCGTAGCTCATCGGAAACCCAGGAAGGACAGAGGCCAAGAGGTAAGTCTGTTTTTTCATAAAGGCTCCCTTGTTAGACACAAATCTGTTTCCTCCCCTTTGTGCGGAACCTGTTCCCTGTAAGCTGATAGGCCGGATGACGCTGGAATAAGGGACTCGGTCACAGAGCGCGGCGGTGCAGCGGTAAAGCCAGGCAGGTGTGGCAGGTGTGGTCCTTCGGCTTGGCCTCGGCCGGTTTTTGCTCAGAAGCGCGTAGTCATACATAGTCACCATAGTCAGACTCTTCTTTCTGATGTCCTGCGGTTCTTCCACATCAAAGCGTAGAAAGTGTCCGCAGGGCTGTGTGGCGTAATGTTTGCTTGCACAAAGCGCATCAAAGGCGGGGCTGCAGGCCGGCTCGTCAGGGACAAAGAGATGCTGCCTGGCGCTGGGAGAGGAATTTTGGGGTTAACGGTGTCGGATCTGCGTTGCACCCAGGAGCACGCAAACCACCTGCTCAAAAAAGAGAGAGAGACAGAGAGACAGAGAGAGAGAGACACACAGAGACTGAGCGAGAGAGAGAGACAGAGATAGAGAGAGAGAGACACAAACTGAGAGAGAGACAGAGAGAAGGACTGAAAGAGAAATTAATGGTGGAGAGAAGGAATGAGCGAGAGGCAGAGGATGGAACCTCAAAGTGATAAGGACAGGATGTGGAAAAACAGAGACGGTGAAAAATTTCAGGAGAAGCCATGCTTTGGAAAAGCCAGGACAGTTAGAATTCAGATTTGGCTTAGATGTGGGTTCTGTCAAAAGCCTCCTGTTGGCGTGGGCGTTTTTCACTTTTTTTAGTACGGGAGCCAAAATGCTCAGGAGCTCCCCAAAACTGCTTAAGCAACTAAGTTGTTCCACTTGTGCTGGCAAGATGTAACTGTGATAAATGGAAAGTACTGGTAGAAGAAGGAGCCTTTGACATACTCACATTTTTCTCCCACGAAACCTGCAATTTAAGTGTGAATAACTGCAGGCTTGCACTAGAGATCCCAGTGGATGCAGGGAAAATTTCCCATCATCTCTTATTTCACCCAATCCATGGCAGATGGCTACGCCGGAGCAGGAAGGACCCGTTGGTCGAGTAGGGGGAAATGAGTTGGTCTGGGAGGTCGAGAGAGGCACTTATGAAACAATTGCTAATCCTGAGCGGCCTCTGTTTCCACACCTCATTTGCTCCCCAGATTTCTGAAACGTAGCAAACAGCCTCGGAAGGGAGGTCAGAAGCACTCCTGAGTGCAATGAAACACAGTCCTATATAGACGGTGCTTTTGGGTGCCTTTACCTACAACCGGAATGAGAAGATTTCTCATTCATGCAAGTCAACCTCCTAGTGTTGAGGGTGGGGGACTGCTTGCCGATGGCCCCCTTTTGATGTGGGACTGTGGTGTTCTTGACCCTGGACTCTTGACCCTTCTGAGGCTAAATACTTATTCTCACACCTTGCTGTGAATCTCAAGGCCCTCCCTTCTCCCAGAGTAGAACGACTGACTCACGGTCTGCTACGGAAGGGATTTTAGCCCCTGCGTGAGGGGTTGTATGAGGCACTCTGATGACAGAATGACTTACTGTTAGCCTTACAGGAAATTCCCGCAAAACTCATATAAGCCCCAATATGTCATCGTGCTAAATTGTGAGCCTCTGAAACACCTCGAGATTACATTCAGACGCCTCAGATCTCCCAGGAGGATGGTTACCGGGAAAAGTGGGGGTTTTGGACATTTTTTGCTCCACAGCACGTGAAAACATTGAGCTGGCTCAGCATTATTTTGACTGTATGGATACAGGGGGCTCTCTCCCCTGTACAAATATATGCGAGCCTTACAAAAAAACTAAGCAGTGAGCCTTAACAAAAAAATGTCATCATTTTCAGACCTGCGCATACATAAATGTTGTTTGTTATGGTTTTGCATGGGGTTACAGTGGTCTGTTTCTCCGTTGTGGCCCTAACCTATTTAGGTTTGTGTGGAAGGCTGAGGTTGTTAAAAGGCAGCCAGTGCTCTTAATGGAAAGGATTAGACAAGGATCTGTTTGCTTCAGAATTACTGGCTTTACTGTCTGAAAGTCTCATTCTTGTAGTTTCATCACCCTGCTCTGTGCATTTTCCTCCCTGTCCTGGCTTGAGAATGTACTGATTGTAATTTCAGCTGCTCGAAAGTGCGCATTTTATTGAGTGGAAAGTCTGACATTCAGTAAAGTAAACTCGGCGAAAGGAGAAAATGGAATATGTCATCTCAACAGTGTGGCTGTAGATGGGTGTGACCTACATTTTGATGGACGTACTGCTAAGAAACCAGCTGCACTTGGCTTGCGCTGTTTCCAGATGGCATTAGAAACCCTCAAAGGACCGTTTTAGCCGTCTTTGACATGCCTTCCCGTGTTTGTGTGTGCTTAAGGCTTTGCTGCGTCTGTTTGTGTATGTGATGTGGTCGGGTGTTTTGCAGCCGATGTCAAGACGGGTGACAGAGCCATGTTCGGCACTGCAGCCAAGACGTCTCTGCTTGAAGTAAGTAAATGCTGCTGGCCCTGGGGTCACGAAACAGGATCCCGAGCTCCTGCTTCGGACCTGTTCTCTGTCCTGCGCCTGCACAGTCCACCTCTTCCCCTTGCACAGTCAACCTCCTGCCCTTGCACAGTCAACCTCCTCCCCTTGCACAGTCACTCCCCTGCGTCACTCTACCCTGCACAGTCCACCTCTTCCCTGCACTCACCTCCTCCCTTGCAGTCACCTCCCCTTGCACAGTCCACTTCCTGCGCCTGCACAGTCCACCTCTACCCCTTGCACAGTCCACCTCTTCCCCTTGCACAGTCCACCTCCTCCCCTTGCATAGTCCACCTCTCCCTTGCTAGTCCACCTCTCCTGTCATCCCTCCTCAGTCCACCTCTACCCCTTGCACAGTCCACCTCTTCCCCTTGCACAGTCCACCTCCTCCCCTTGCATAGTCCACCTCCTCCCCTTGAACAGTCCACCTCCTCCCCTTGCACAGTCTACCTCCTGCCCTTCCCTACACTCACAGAAAAAAAGGTATGAAAAAGTGTTTTAAAATGTACAAATGCTTGTCACTGGACTGGTACCCTATAGGTACATAAAATTGTACCCCTAGCCAACAATACGTAATTCATTTGCGTCTTTTCCTGCCTGTAAAAGGTACTTATTAGGACCCAAATGGGACATTACTGTACTTTCATTTCAGGGGACGTTTTGGAAATTTGTTCACTTACTGAACAAAAATGTCTCTCCACTGTACCTTTATTTCTGAGAGTGTAAAGGTTGAGATCCAAAATGTGCAACACCTATGCTTGGCTGATTTCAAACCAGGACATACCCTTTTCTGAAAGTGCTTGTGAAAGACCTTCTCCCAACACAACATTGTTTATACAGGTTGCAGTTTTTGTGTCTTGTACTTTGACATTTTTTTGGAGCGTCGGCTTGTTTTTCTGTTTTTCTTTTATCAAGCTAAAGCTTTATCGCCCGCTAATTTTGTTTTCATATCCCTGCGGTTACCTGAGAAAGTATAGAGACCGACAAGCTGAAGCAGGCTACGAGATTAGGAATGAATCGGTCTTTGGGAGAAATCCAGCCCAAAAATCCCTATGGGACTATGAAGTCATTACTTTGTCTGCACTTCTGTCAGCTGCAGTATTGTTCTATGGATACAGAAAAAATGTCCCGTGTGGTTTAATGTATTCTTCTGCTAGATTAAGTTTTTCTACTGCCCCCATGTCAGGCGCAAGGGCACGAATGAGATGCTGGGTGAAGCGCGTACAAATTAAATTTAAGTCTTTGGTACCTTTCCAGAATCTGGCGTGAGCGAAAGACTGCGACGAGTGTGTGTGTGTGTGTATGTGTGTGTGTGTGTGTGTGTGTGTGAGAAGAGTGTGCATGTGTGCATGTGTGCGTGTGTGAGAGAGAGTGTGTGTGGTGTGCGTGTGTGTGTGTGTGTGTGTGCGTGTGTGTGTGTGTGTGTGCGTGTGTGTGTGCATGTGTGTGCGTGGTGTGTGTGTGTGTGTGGTGTGCGGGTGTATGGTGTGCGTGTGTGTATGCACATGCGTGTGTGTCTGTGTGTGCGCATGTGTGTGTGTGTGTGTGTGTGCGTGTGCGTGTGCATGTGTGTGTGTGTACCTGAATGCTGGGAACCCCGTATTCCTAATTCCCCTGGGCCCTCTCCCCCCGAGCTCCGCGAGCCTATCGATCTGACGCGAATTACGCTGACGAGGTGTCGGGCCGGGAGACGAACGAGGGCCCTCACGGCCTCGTCCTGGACGGCGGCCAGGCACTCCTGGCGCGGGAGCGCCGCCGTTAATCCTGCCAGAGCGGTCCCCAGAAATGAAGTTTTGCTCTCCCGATACGAGAGCCGGACGGGCTTTGAGGCTTACCGGCAACATTGGGCTCTAGCAGCAACGGCTCCCTGGGTGTCCTCTAGTCTGGCCCGAAAGCCCCCCGAAGGTATGATGTCATTACTGCAGGAAATGAGGTGGGCGGAGCATGGGGGATCCCGTTTCGCACACTCTTTATGACCCTTCTGACGAGCGCCGTGGGGATGTCATCACACAGTGCGAACGGTTTGTCATAATTAATCTCACGCAGGCAGACGTCTCCAACATTTTAGAGCTCGTATTACAATACTTGTACATGTGCTGAACATTCATACCTGCTGTGAGTAATGGGTAATTTGTTAAACATTGAAGATGAATTGTCAGGATTGTAGAGAGTGATGAGAATTTCTCCCTTTCACTCTTGCATTAACCGTTTAAAGTGTTAGGTTTTTGGAACGTTTTTTCAATATTCTAAGTCAGTGTTCTAGAACTCTGTCGCTTTCAATTACCAGTAGTGGTTGTTACATCAGCATTAGAATGTTGCGGTAAGAACATTCTAATAACATATTTGTAATCTTGCTCCTTAAAGAGTTAATATGCTTGTTTACGTGTTGCTCTCTTGAAGTACATATAAGGTCAGTTCTGTTTAGTCACGCTTTGTCTGTACATAAGCATCTGTACATAGCTCCCAGGTTGCTTCTGGCTGGCAGGCAGAGTTACAGAGGTCCCGGCAGATTGTGTCTTGAGTGAACTGCGGATGAGGCGTCGTTGCCCCCTCCGCCCTCGCGCTAAGCCGTCCTCCCCATCCCACAGCAGAGCGGCGTGACGAACTCGGTGCACCGGCGATTCATGGAAACGATTTGCACTTGTTGATTTCCACTGCGCGGGTCTGCACACTTTGTACGCTGCGTTTTACGAGGCTCGGAGAGCGTGGAAACTCTCTGGCCTCGTTAGCGTAGCACGGGGCTCCCCCACGTGTGCCTGTGAAGAGCGCTCCGGTGCTGGGCAGGCCTGGGAGCCGGAGAGAGGGCCTCCTGGCACGCCCGCGTTTCCTGCGCTGGGGGTTGGCGGCCGGGGATCGCCGTGAAACGCTGTTGCGCGCTCCTAATTAGAGTCACCTGCGAGGCGGGCTGTAGCCGTACGCTTCCATCTGGAGTCTGGTTACAGTCCGCGGGGCCCACGGGAGGAGGGTCCCCTGTGCGCCTCCGTTCTGGAGGGCCGCTCGCTTTCCCGGGGCTGGTGATTTATTTAGGGCCTTTTGGAGCGTTGGTCCCCCGGCTCTTATCCCAGTCATTTCTGTTGCCACCCATGGTAACGGAGTTAGCTGGCCTCCTGCGGAGAGAGGAAAAAAAAATCTGACCCACAATGCCTTGCTCTCTCCCTCATCTGGGCCAAAGCAGATCCTCTGTTCCCTCCAGTGCCCTTTCAGGAGAGGAAACGGTGCTTTCCCAAACACTGGGTCCCTCTCCTCCTAGTTATTCACGGACGTAACCTTGATGCCCTCTAATGCCCTCTGGAGCAGTGGAAACATGCCTCTTCTAGTTGTCCGCACTGCCCGGTGCCAAACTGGTATGGGGCGGGTCGGGAGAAACAGAACTGGTGTGACTCGGGAGAATTACTGTGTTGTGGGAAAAAAAGGCTAAAAATACACCCCCTCTTTTGTTTCGTACGTCCCCAGGAGCCGGAGAAGACTTCCGCCGCTGCCTGCGAACCCCGGCCCCGGCGTTCCAGCGAGCACCGAGCTCCTGCGCAGCCCGACTCCGACGAGGAAATGGCGGCCGCTGCGAGGTTGGTGGGGCTCCAGGGGTCAGACGCCACATGGGCAGCGGCTCTGAGAAGAAAGGCCGAACTCAGGAAAACGTTTAAATGCGCCCACATACTTTCACTCATCCTGTATAGAACTGTTGGCTAGATTTTTGGGTATAGAAGACTTAAGAATTAGACCTCTGTTCTATTGGAATGTTCTCCCTGAACTAGCCAGCTAACTTGCTAGTAATCACATTACTTCCCAATAGAACAACGTCGCTAGCGTTAACTTGGCTTACATACAGCGAACAATTGAAATCATGATAATCTGGTTGAAAGTTGAAACCAAAAAAAGTAGCTGAACTAGTGGCTAGTTATGTAGTTAGCTGAACATAAAACAAATTTTGTTGAGGGTACAATGACGGAATCCGTATATTGTTTGCTTTGAGTCTGTCAGTTGGAAAGTTCAAGTCGTCAGCTGTAACAGTAAACACTGTTGTGTTGGTTGGTAAACATCTTGTGTTGGTTTTGTGAACTCTCTGTGACATCTGCCTTCAAAGTGTGTCCCAAATTCATTGCCTTTTGAGGTTCCTTTACCGTTGGGATGCCGCCTTCAGATGGAGCTGCCTTCTAAGGGTGCAGGCAGGGAGGCAGCTGCCTTCATATTGGGACGCAGCCACATTCACTGTTAGTGATTTCTTGCATATTGAGCGGTTCCATTCCTGCCTGGCTGTTAGCAGGGGGGCCAGTAGACTGCGGGAGTTTTAAATGGGGTGTGAGTTCTGCTGCTGGCGGAGGCTCCGGCTATCAGCTCATACTGCGGTGTGAGTCAGGGGAGCGGCTCGTCTGTCAGATAAGCATCTGACAGGCCGGTGGGCTGACTGCGTGGGCCGCCTAATCCCAGCAGGACTCCCCTCTGACCCGCCTGGCATCCGCTCACCCAGACCACCCCCAGGCCCCGCGGGCCTCGGATCACCCCCCTCCCCTCCCCCCTCCCCCCTCCCGTCCCGGGGGGCGATCAGGGGATTAACCGGCCGACTCGCCGGCTTTGATCAGCGCTCCGCTCCCTCTCCGGGCCGACGGACGCCTCCGACCGAGATTCCCGCTCGTCGGCCTGGCGAGGGAGCGGACGGACGTCTGTCGGTTTTCGGAGCGCGCGCATTTTTGAGCCCCGGCCCGCGGGACGCTCCCGGATTCTCCCGTTTTTGGCGTCAGTGGCCGCAGTAAATCACACAGGCCGCGCCGCAGATGCGCGCTGTAGCGGCCGCGCTGTGATGTGAGAACGCAGCCGCGCGCCGAGCCAAGCGGCGTAGACGGCTCCAGATAAGACCGAGCGCTAGCAGCCCCCGTATCCCCCCCCCCACCCCCCACCCCCGCCCAGCAGCTCTGCTCTCAGCACCGTGCTGTTCTGACGGCTGCGGAATTTCCCTTCCTTCTGGCTTCTCCACGCCGCGCGTTCTGGATCTAATTACGCCGGCGGCCAAACGTTAGCGCTTATTTTCCCTGCGCGTTGCAGATGGAACGGACAAACACAGCCGCTGGATCAGTCGCTGACAGTATCGGGGCGCACCACGGGGCCTTTGAGTGATGGAGCCTCAGCTGTCAGGCAGCCATGTTCATTCTCTCTCTCTCTCTCTCTCTGTCTCTCAGAGGATTGTGGGTAGGAAGCAGGTAGGGAGTGTGAGTGTGCTGTGTGGTTTGGAATAGTGGTGGAGTTTTGTTTTTTGTTTTTTCTTGTTTTAGTGTGTCTTTTTAGTGTTTGTAGGAACTGAAAAGTTTGTTTAGGAAGCCCCCTTTTCCCCCGATTTGAGCTGTTTCTAGCTCGTTTCGGGTGAAAATGGGGTTGCTTAGTAGGAGTCAGGGTTTTAAGTGTTTCCCAAACAATTCTGCGTCGGTAGAAGACTGTCTGCTTGCGATAGGAGAAAAGGTGGGCCATGGGAATATAAAAACCGCGTCCAGGATGAATAAAGCGGTTGTCGTATTTCTTACAACTGAGACCCTCGTACACCAAGTGGTTACAGAGGGTTTATCAATAAATGGTAGTTTTGTGGAGGCGTTGCCGTTGTCTTCGCCGGTAACGAAAGTGATCTTATCAAATGTTCCGCCATATGTTGAAGATCAAGTGCTTTTAAATGCCTTGTCAAGGTATGGTAAAGTTATGAGCGCAATTAAACCCATCCCGTTAGGATGTAAAAACGAAAAAGTCAAACACGTAATGTCTTTTAGGAGACAGGTGTTTCTGATTTTAAATAAACCTGGTTCCGCTATAGATGTCGCGTGGAATCTATCAATTGACGGGATAAATCACGTTGTGTTTGCTAGCACTGAGTCAATGAAGTGTTTTCAGTGCGGTTCCTATGGGCATGTAAGACGTGCGTGCCCGCAGAGGGAAGCAGCAGGTACTAGGGAGCAGGAAGCAAGGCAGGGAGGAGATGAGCGGGCCGGCCCTGAGCCTGAACCGGGCCCGTCCACTGCTGGGACAGGGGAACGGGCTGGGAATGATCCACAAGGAGCTGAGGCTCAACAGGGGACTGTGGGGAAGGGTGAAGGGGAAGCTAGCGGGACTGGCGACCCGGAACGAGGTGACGTATCAGGGCCAGGAGCGGAGGTTCCGCTGGAAACCCCGGTTTCCGAGGGGTGTGATGCTCCGCTGTTAAATGAACAGAGCATGTTTAGGGTGGAAAGCGGCGAGGCTGGTGGTGGGCCTGTTGGTGGACTCGATCAACGGAGATCGAGAGAAGATTGTATTCTTTAATAAATTGGAGGAAGTGGTGGCGGATTGTGACTCAACTAGAATGGTTATAGTGGGGGGAGATTTTAATTGTACAGAGAATTTTGCCATTGATAGGAATCATGGGGAGCCCCACTCACGCTCAGCAACCACATTGACTAGAGTTGTACAGGCTCAGGAATTGGTTGATATATGGAGAGCACAGCATCTAGTGGCACGCCAGTACACCTGGAGAAAAATTAATCAAAATCAGGTCTCAATGGCTAGGATCGACAGGTGGTACTGTACAAAATCTTTTAGTAATCAAATACTCAGAAGCTGGATAACTCCAGTTATGTTTTCAGACCATTTTTGTATTTCTTTATTTTTGGGGGGCACAAGTGGTGTTCCTGGGAAATCATACTGGCATTTTAACATAAAATTGCTAGATGATTGTAAGTTTTTGGAAAATTTTAATTTTTTTTTGGGAAGCATGGCAGTCAGAGAAACCACGTTATAAGAGTTTGAGGCAATGGTGGGAGTTAGGAAAGGTGCACATTAAATTGTTTTGTCAGGCATATACACAAAATAGCACTGGGGATTTGAAAAAACGGGTGGGTGAGCTGGAGAGAGAGATTTTGAGTATGGAGAGTGTTCTAAGCCTGGGGAATAATGCCCAGACAGTGGATGGTTTGAGAGAGAAGAGAGACATTTTGGGCAAAATTATGGAGGAGCAGGCTAAGGGAGCCATGGTTCGTGCCCGGATCATTCAATACAAGGACATGGATGGTCCTACAAAGTTTTTTTTTTTTTTTCAATTTGGAGAGGAAGTCATTGGGCAGCAGGAGAATGCTCTGTTTGAGGCTGGCTGACGGGAAGGAGGTGCATGACCAACGTGAGATGCTGGAGGCGGCTTTTAATTTCTATAGCCACCTGTTTACTCCGGAACTCAGTGGGCAGAGTGAGGCTGCCAGGCTTCACAGGGATCTCCCGGTGTTGCCCGAAGAGCAGGCTTCTCTCCTGGAAGCTCCATTGACATTGGAGGAGCTTACTCGGGCTGTAGGGCAGATGTCTCTGGGGGAAAAACTCCTGGACTGGATGGCTTGCCTGCGGAATTTTTTAAAAGATTGTGGTCGGTGATTGGGCCTGATTTTTTTGAGGTGGTGAGAGAGTCTGTAAGGGACCATGAGCTGCCTCAGAGTTGCAGGAGAGCAGTAATTACACTCTTGCCAAAGAAAGGGGACTTAAAAGACCTAAAGAACTGGCGTCCGGTAGCATTGTTATGCACCGATTATAAGATTTTATCCAGAGCCATTGCAAATAGGCTCAGTGAGAGTTTATCTTACATAGTACACAAGGATCAGTCCTACTCTGTACCGGGCAGGATGATCTGCGATAACATTTTTTTAATCAGAGATGTGTTGTCTCTATGTGAGGCTCTCAACATCAATCTGGGGGCACTCTCCATTGATCAAGAGAAAGCATTTGACCGAGTGCATCATGGGTACCTGTTCCAGACCTTGGCTGCTTTTGGCTTTGGACCTTCTTTTATGGATCTAATAAAGGTCATGTATAATAAAATAACAAGCCTGGTGAAGGTGAACAATGCTCTTAGCAATCCCATAACAATTTTGCGAGGAATTCGCCAGGGCTGTCCACTGTCAGGGATGCTTTATACCCTAGCAATCGAGCCCTTGCTGTGCGTGGTAAGACGAAAAATTACCGGCATGGTTTTCACTGCTGTTCAGCCTGCACACAGGGTACAGGTGTCCGCTTACGCTGATGACATCACAATGTTTATAAAAGACCAACAGGATGTGGATGCCATTGGTGAAAGTTTAGAGGTATTTCAAAAAGCCTCTAATGCAAAGGTGAACTGGGGGAAATGTGAAGCATTCCTGGCAGGGCGGTGGGAGGGTGTCACCCCCCTACTGCTACCCCAGCCCCTTCAGTGGGGCAGGGAAGGCTTGAAGGTTCTGGGTGTCTTCCTAGGGAGTAAGCAGAACATGCTGAAAAACTGGGAGGGGATGCTGGACAGGATCAAGGCACGGCTGACAAAGTGGAGATGGTTACTACCACAGATGTCATTCAGGGGGAGGGTGTTCGTGATCAACAACCTGGTGGCCTCCATGCTGTGGCATAGGCTTTCCTGCCTGGATCCTCCCCCAGGACTATTGAAAGAGTTTCAGTCAGTGTTGCTGTCCTTTTTTGGGGCGGGAACCACTGGCTGCGCCCAGCAATACTGTATTTGCCTGTGGAGGAGGGGGGCAGGGTCTGGTCGACGTCTGCAGCAGAGTGGCGGCTTTAGGCTACAGGCGGCCAAGAGACTGCTGTATACTGCTGAGCTGAGCTGGGGGCCAGGAGCCTTCTTTTTCCTGAGGAAGGTGGGGGGTTTGGGCTGTGATTGGCAGCTTTTCAGAATGGACATTTCCAGGCTCCGCACAGAGGGGCTCCCTGGTTTTTACTGCAGCATGCTCAAGGCTTGGGGGCTGCTGAAGGTAGAGGGGCGGGAGGAAGCAGTCACAATGGACTCGGTGCTCCAGGAGTGTCTGTTTTTTAATCCCCTCTTTCCTGAAGCGGCGTTACAGTCTGGACTGTCCCTCCACACCTTTGCTAGAGGTGGGGTAATAAGACTCATCCATCTTCTGGACATTCAGAACAGGCGCTGGAAAACTGCTGTGGAGTTGGCAAGGGATCTGGGTGTCCACTCTGTTAGGAGATGTGACAGGTTGATGGGCGGCCTGGCCAGTTGTATTCATCCTCACGTGCGGGAGGTGGTGGAGGAGGCACTGGCTAGAGGCGGATTGACTGGCTCAGAAGTTTTGTGTCCTGAACTTTGGATACAACCTTCAGTCCAGCCCACTCAAGGACCTTTCCTGGGGGGGAGGGCCTGGGGGGTGGTCTGTGTCCGGGAGGCGCCGAGGAAGCTGCTGTATCAGTGGTGTGTGAAAGTGACACACGCAGCTTCTCTCGCGTCTCTGCCTGCCTCGAAGTGGGCGGAAAGGTTCGCTGTTGCGGGCGAATTGAGTCCTGCATGGAGGACTCTGTACAAGCCTCCTTTGCAGAAGAGGTCAGGGGATCTGCAGTGGCGGATACTCCACAGGACAGTTTCCACAGGCCGTTTCCTGAACCGAGTTGATCCGGGTATCAGCCAGAATTGTATATTCTGTGGTCAGGAGGAGACTGTAGAACATTTATTTCTAGACTGTCCCAGACTGGTAACACTGTTTCAGTTTTTAAAGAATTTACTGCACTCACTGGGGGTTGAATTTGGGGAGTGTCTGTTTATCTACAGTATGACTTACTCAAAGACTATGAGGGGAAAAATACAGATAGTCAATTTTGTGTTGGGCCAGGCCAAATTGGCCATATGGGTGACCCGGAAGCACCAGCTAAGGGGAGCAGGCCCAACAGAGGTGTTAATGTGGTTGCGGTTTCTGCTCCGAGCAAGGATACGGCTGGAGTTTGAGTTTTATCTGCTGATGAATGATTTGCCTGTTTTTAAGGATAAGTGGTGTTTTCAGCAGGTCCTGTGTGCAGTAGTGGGCAATACACTAGAATTGAAGGTGTGAATAGGAGACATGGGGATAGTGGTGTTAGTTTTAAGTGTTTTCTGTGTGTGGGACTGGAGTTGGTTTTTTTTTTTTTATGTTTGGTGGGGGTTTTGTTTTTGGGGCTGAAAAATGATTAAGACTGTGTGATTAATAATAAACGGGGTTTTAAAAGTCAAAGTCTCTCTGTCTCTCTCTGTCTCTCTGTCTCTCTGTCTCTGTCTCTGTCTCTCTCTCTGTCTCTGTGTCTCTCTCTCTCTCTGTGTCTCTCTCTCTCTCTCTGTTTCTCTCTCTCTCTCTCTCTCTCTCTGTCTCTCTGTCTCTGTCTCTGTCTCTCTGTCTCTCTGTCTCTGTCTCTCTGTCTCTGTCTTTCTGTCTCTGTCTCTGTCTCTGTCTCTCTGTCTCTCTCTCTCTGTCTCTCTGTCTCTGTGTCTCTCTCTCTCTGTCGCTCCCTTTCCCCCGGATGTGCAGTTCCCCCAAGGCGGCGCAGTCGGACGAGGCCGGGGCAGAGCAGGAGGCGGGGGAGGGCGAGGTGCAGGCTGTAATGGAGGAGAGGCAGAAGGGAGGAAGCTGCAGCCCACAGCCTGTCACTACAGAGGAGGAGGACGAGGAGGAGAAGGAGGAGGAGGAGGAGGAGGAAATGGTGAGACCAGGAGCAGGGCAGGATGAGCTCCATAACACTTTCTCTCAGGAGCTGACCTCACCTTCCTCTGCTTGCATGTGAACACTGTGTCATGTGCATCCTGTGGGAATGTTTTTGTGTGGGGAAATTGTCATTTGTGTGTTTGTGTGAGATCATATGTGTGCTTGATGAAGCTGACCTTATGCTCCTTTGTGTGTCCGTGTGTGTGTGCATGCGTGCATGTGTGTGTACTCGCTTGTGCCTCTGCTTGTGCTTGTGCATGTTTGTGTGTGTGTGTGCGTGTGTGCACATTCATGCGTATAAATGCTGTATGAAACAGTGTAGCCTCAGCTGCTCCCTTCTGTCACTTTGACGGCCAGGCCACACATTAGCCGCGTTTCCACCGCAGGAACTATACCCCGGAACTAGGAACCTTTTGAGGAACTCAGTGCGTTTCCACCGCAGGAACTAGGGTCTAAATTTAGTTCTGGGGGCTTTGTTTTACCCCCCAAAACGTTCCTGCTCGTGGGGTAGTACTTTCCGAAAGTACAGGAACCTTTTGGGTGGAGCTTGCAGCGCTGAACATTTCTGATTGGTCAAGTACTCGTAGCATTTGTGTTGTATTTATTTTCCGCCATTACCCGCCATGTTTGAAAATATGCAGCGGCAAACCAATTTATTTTCATAATAACTTCAAATCAAACTTGTATGTTATGCGGCGCAGTAGCCTACTTTTGGTTATAGCCTGTCAACGTCTTGGAATTATAACGTGTGCTCTTCTGTTCTTTTCTTGCTTTAGTATTCGTTTTATAAAATGCTAAGCATTCGTGCTGGGACAGCATATTACGTAGGCTACCAAAACATTCAAACGGATTAATTCGGTTGCTGAATATTTTCTTCCGGATTTTCTTTGTTAGCCCGTTGTAATTGACTCAAAACGTTTGATACAGTTATGTGAGGTATGCGGTAGTTCTGCATAATTAACATTGGTGATACAGTACAAGCAAACTGGAAATCACCTTCCGCACTTTTTATCCGGGTAAAATAACAGGTTAATTCTAGTAATCTTCCCTTTAGCTTTTTCAGACTGCCGTAATTTTACTCAATTTTACTGCCATTTTTCAATTCCACGAAAAGACCAGGAAGACTATGGACTCATTTATGGTGCATGGTTCACATCTGGAGGGCACACTTCGCTGCTCGGCTAGCAGTAACTTCGAAGGAAAGCAAACGGTGGCTGTACCACTACTAATTTACATTTTCACGCAAGTCTGAGTTTTCGTTCTATTCTTGTCATTTTGCGATTAGCCTATATGGAATTGACGACGAGAAAGTAATAAAACAGCAAATTGTTTACAACGTGTGCATGTTTTCTGCTGTTAATGAATGTGTTTGAGAGGATATATGAAAATCAATAAATACAGAAGTAACCATATATAGTCATTGTTGGTAACCCGTTGTATATAAGTGGAATAAACCCCTCTGGGCTGTCCCGGTTATTAGAAAATAATGTAGGCTACTTCGGTGGTAGAAAGAAATCAGAAGAAATCATATGACAGATGGACCGACGACAACGTCAGTGGGCTAATTTGCCTAATCTTCGCGGTACTTTAGACCCCGGTGGAAACGCAGACAACCATTGGCTGAAGGAACCTTTTAGTTCCTGGTAAAGTAGTTCCTGGGACTGAAAGTTCCGGGTAATTTTGGTGGAAACGCGGCTATTCACAATCACAGCCCCCTGTAATCTCACTGCATCTCAAAACAGCGGAGGCGCATCCCCCCCCCCCTCCCCACATGCCCTACCCCTGCTGCAGACGGTGCGCTGTCCCCATTAGAGCGTGTTCCTGGTTGGCTGACTCTACCCAACCCCCCACCCCACTCTGGCAGCCAGCATGGCGGGGGTCACGACTGGAGTTCACCCTGTCTCTCATCCTCTACTGAATGGCAGCCGCAGATACACCCCTTATACGCACCAAGGCTTCTGTTTTGTGATCTGTTATTTTTATTGAGGCATCTGCAAAAAAGATAAGACTTTTTACTGCCTTTAGTGGTGACATCCACCCCCCCTCCCCATTCCACCCCACCCTAGACAGATCACATTACATAGTAAAACATATTACAGTTGCATATCAGGAATTCAGATCATTCTAGTCAGATGCAGCTGATTTGCAGGCCTGTGGTTTCCTGTCTTTAGCCCCATGAATCTGGACAGTAGACATCTTTACGCAGATAACTTCAAGGAAGGAGAGAATCCAGTGGCAGTCAGAGTGTTCAGGGAGTGTCTCCTATTGTACATCAAGAACCCCAGATAGTTGCCCAACATTTATACTCTTTTACATGCACATTTTATTGGAAACAATCTTTTTTTTTTGTTTTCTGAATGAAGCAATTATATGAGCATACACACCAAGTAGGTGACATGCATGGCTGATATAAATTAATCATTCAAAAACGCATGTGAGTTTGCAGCATGTGACAGATTAAGTGTAAATACTGAACACAGAAACCCTGGGGCCATATTTTGTGACACATAAATAGTCTAGTGTCTATTGATGTCACAGAAATACTTTATAATCCCCTGCAGATCCCTGTGTTCCCCATAGATACATGCTCTCTTATTGCCAGTCATTCCATTGAGTTTTGTCATGGTGGTTTTAGAGGAAGAACACTGTAATGCTGGTGGCAAGTACAGGTCGAGCCAAATGCAGGGAACTGGGTGGAGTCGCTGTGCTAGAGTCTAAATTGGCAGGAAAATGAACTGCTAAGAAAGTAAGCAGCGAAGTTAAACTTGTGTTAAAGTTAAACTTTGTTGTGATGTCATAATTGAATGGACATTATCGTCATCCTTTCCTTACTCTTCTCCCTTTAGGTCCAAAGTGGCCTTACCCCAATGTCCCCTCTGCAGTGGGGTGACCCCTTCTCTATGTCTGACTGCCTGCAGGCCGAGGTGGACGAGGGCCACCCGGAGCCCCGGGCCCCCAGGGCCGCCGTGCAGAGGCAGGACTCTGAGCCGCGCGAGATCAGGGGCATCCTGAAGAAGAGCCGCTCCACCAGCGTGGAGACAGACCCGGGCGAGGTCCCTGAGCACCACTCGCCCACAGACGAGCAGGCTGGCAACGGCCACCGGGGGACGCTGCTGACTGAGACTCACGATCAGGAGGAGGAGGAGGATGAGGAGGAGGTGCAGGAGGAAGAAGTGGAGGAGGAGGAGGTGGACAGCGACGAGGATGCCCCTGGGGCACGTGGGGAGACCCCAGAGGGGTCGGAGGGCGAGGGGAGCACCCATTCCTCTTCTCTGTGGAGTCCGAGGGGTAGGAACAGCTCCTCCAGCTCCAGAGAAGAATTCTCCGGGAAGCTGTCATCCGAGGACCTGCCCCAGACCTTCTCTCTGTCTGAAGAGGGAGAGGACCTTGACAGTCTCGATGGCAGCATGAGCTCCTCCCTGAAAGAGAGGTATGGCCTGCCATTTATCCCTCAGTGATTACATTTTTATAATTCCCGATAATGTTTATTTCTGATACTTTCTAGATTAGTCAAGACCCATATTCCTGGTAGTACTTTTTGACCATGTCCATTGTTGCAGTGCCTTTGTTTTCTGAACATCCAACCCTTTGATGCATTTGATCTTAGAAGTTGAGCTTTCTGCTTGAGACGGTTGTAGGATCATTATGTATTATTGGGGCGGGGACTGGCCGTGCGTGGGCGGATCTGGGTGTTTGCTCCTCCCTCTTAGCCCCGCCCTCTCTCCCCGGCAGGCTGGCGGAAATGCTGGTCACTGATGAAGACTGGAGGAGCAAACTGAAGAAGACCAAGCCCAGCGAGGTGATCCACTCGTCATTGGCTGATCGCTGCAACCTGCTACAGGACGCTGAGAATTCCTGGAGGAAGAAGGTACTGTCGGCCCCTGCTGAAGCCATAGGGCCCCCACAGTTACACAGGACAAGATGTACTTTCACACAGTCACAAGCGGTCAGTCATGTCTCAGTGCTGTGCCGTTCACAGAAGGGGACTACACAAATGGGGGAGGGTTCAGAGGGAGTAGTGGGGTGCCACTGTATGGAAGGACAAGTCTATGGATGGTAGTAGCAATGGTGGTACTACCTGAAAGGGTGCTCGGTTGCCAGGAAGGGGGATTTTGGACCCAGTAGTGTCGTGTCTCTGGGTTTAACTTCTCTCCACTGCCGCTCACTGGTGTGCTCATAAAAATACAAAAGATACTGTTTCCTGAATCTCTCCTGACCGGGCTAGGGCTGTCACTGCCCTTCACTGTCCAGGCCAGTGTGCCTCTCTGTCTCCGTTTTGCATTGGCTTCATGGGAAGGTGAGTGTGAAGGGATAGAATGCTTTCTACATGGAGAGAAGAGGTTACAAGTCTGCTTTCTGAGATACTATACAGTGATGCAATACCACAAATGCGCAATTGGTTGTTAATGTCGCAATACTGATCGTTATGTCGGAATGTGTTTAGGGAAGTATTAATTTCTCTGTGCTGACTGACTCAAAAGGACAGGGCTTTTGACTGAAACATCATATGTCTGAAATAATTCCATCACTAGTCTTTTCTAGGCCTGTGATGTAAATACATAAAAATGAACAGACAGAAGCCTTATTGCATTGTCTGTGGAGCAGATCTCCCCCTTAACGAAAAACCTCCAAGATCCAATTTGTGACCCTAATCCAAGCTAATTTTGAGTGAATCAGTCACTGTTGGTGAAAATTGAGTCAGTGACCCAAAGAGGGTGGATCAATAGCCTGATTTTTGATTGGTTGGACAGTGGACGTGTTATGCAGATGCACACTGGGGGAGGGGACTCAAAGCTGTGGGCGCTGGTCACAGTTGATGGGACATAGAGCAAAGTACAACTAGAGCTGTTCTTCCCCTGCCTTAGAGGAGAAACCACGCCCTCCTGTTGTGACAGCATCGTAGTTTTCTTTCACTCTCCTCCCCCAAGTTGGACCTGCAGCTACACCGCCCTCTGCCTCACCAACCCTTTTCACTTGAACCATGTTTGAGGGTCTAGTCATTGTGACTGCAATAAAAACACACATACTTCACAATTCTTTCACACATCTTGTATTACTGCACGTGTCCGTTCCTTGCGATTGTTTTCTCTGAGGGCTTAGTCTTTGCACTGTGGGTAATGTTGTCCTTCAGTTTCCCTGAGAAACGTTCCCTGTTTGATAGGTATCTGTTCTGGGTTTGGAGTACCAACGGAAAACAAGGGGTTGAGTCATGCGCAAATGGGAGAGCAGTCTCTTCCCCTCCCCCCAGACCCTTAGCCCACTTGGCCGACCATTGCAAGCCCAACCTGCCTCCCCTGGGAACGCGTGTTTTTCCAGGGGAGCCCGAAAAGAAGAATATGGCCTCGGCGCAGGGGAGGGGAATTCTGGGATATGCACTCTGGGTTGAGGGGGGTCCCTCTGAATACAATCCGAAGCGAGGGGGAAACAGGCACCCTTCTTACGGTCACATGGAGCTGAGCGGGAGCAGATGTGTTCTCTCTTTCTTCTCATGAGAAAAGCGGGCCTGTGTGTGTGTGTGTGTGTGTGTGTGTTTTCTTTTCTTTTTTGAGGGGGGAGGCAGGGGGTGGGTTGGTTGCTTGTTGCGGTAACCTTCTCTTTCTGCAGATGTTTGCTGTTAGTGGCTGTTTTATTGTATGATTTCAGTTTGAAATTTAATTTTGATGTAAGAGACCATTGAGATCATTTGCTTTACATGTGTAAGACATTTAAGCATCCTCAATTATCTTAAATCTTCTGGACTTTATTTTGGGGGCAGGGCCACCAAGAGTTTGATTTGATATTCTCACTTCACCATGTTAAGTTCAGCAGTTGTTCATATCAAATTATGTCATTTGGCAGCACAGTTGAGAAGACTATTATACATTTGTTTTCGAATGAACTGGTTGCCTGGATTAAAAAGAAGTTACCCTTTATCTCATCCTGAAATTTAAGGAATGTACTATAGTTTGGAACTAGAGATTGTGAAATTAAATAAGAGCTGGGAATTATAGAAATAACGAAGGGTAATGGAATTAAGTAATAATCCACTGATTCGTAATACAGTCAGAATTAGTACAGTGAGAATTTACCCATAGCTACTTGTAAATATGTTATCTGTTTGCTCTTGGCCTCCCCGAAATGTGTAACCACAAGATATTTAAAGCATGATGTTACACATGGATTAGATTATTCAGATTTCTGGTTCCATACGCTTTATTTAATTCAGTCAGTCGAATAAGAACTCGAAACACTCCCCATCCAACATTTATATTCTTACAGGGAAAACAAATTAATTCTGTTCTCCAGTCTTTGGACAAACCTGTCACGTCAGTTCCCCTCAGTTGACACTGATCAAATTGGAATTGTTTAACAAAATTTGTTGTATCTTGGCTTGCCTGGGGGAGAGGGGTCTACCAGATGGAGCAGACTTGCAGAAAAATTGGAGAATGAGCTATAACTACTGAATCCAAAAGAGTTGGTCCATTTCTTTGAAAAGGCCTGTAGATCTACTCATAATTTGATAAGTAAACAGTTCCAAGTAATGATGACCCTCATGATTATGCTCCGAAGTATATATAGATACGGAAGGCAGCGCTTTTGGGACAAAACAAGACTACAGTGACCCTTCTGCATTGGGATTTGTCTCCTGATGTGTTGATGTTAGCCTTTTCAAAAGTAATTACATCAACATTGTGTTATTAATGGCAGCAAGCAATGCATTAGAATTCAATGGAAAAATCTATTCCAAAAATCATCTGGAAGGGAGTCAGTGATGTGTGCAGTTGGATCACATTTAACAGAAAAGCGAGTAGCGGGTCTAGGGGTGGCTCGTTCAGTTAAGGCACTACGCTGTGGTCTATGGATGAGCCCCACGGATCGAATCCGGACAGTGTCAGTGGCAACTGTGACCGGTAGCTGATAGGTCAACACGCAACTGGTGACTGAATCGTCCAGTGTAGGGAGGGTTCAATCGCTGCGTGCTCCATCGCTCTCTGGCAACCGCCACCGGTCAATCGGGCGCCCCTGGACTGCACGCCAAAGCCGCGTGTGAAAAGTCTTCCTCCAACTCGGCTCTGTGCGAGCTTGGCCGTGGGCTGCGGTGTGAGAAGAAGCAGGACAGTGACACCTGCTTCTGGAAGAGAACCACGGATGTCTATATGCTTTCGAATCGGCGGTGGATATCGCGCATATACACACCTACTAATAGTCAGCTGGATATTCCGAATTAGAGTGTGAATTGGTCAAGTTCAGCCCCATGGTGGGTGCCAAAATTTAAAAGGAAGAAAGTAAAAAGCCATTTGTCGAGACTTCCATGGCTCTCTTGAGATTTTGAGGTTAAATGCTGGTGACAGCCGGTCCCAAGGGTAGGACTGCTGGTGCACCGCACGTGTCTTTCCTTCTCAATTCCCCCCCTCTCCTTTCCTTTTTCATTTCTTATCTTGTATTTTCTTAAAAATATATATTTCTTTATTATTCTGCAGAGATAAGCACTCCTTCTTCAGTCCGTTATGTAGGGTAACGGGTAGGAGAGGCTGCTGAGAGGGCATTTCCGTAGGCATGAATGATGATTCTTAAAAACATAAATCTGCAAACATTCAGGTTTCAGTTTTTAATATGAAGCACATGTCGTCTGAGTAGAGATGACAGCTTAATTAAAAACATGAAGATCGACGACCTGCTCCCTTTCACGTTTTAGCTCCTAAACGAACAGGCAGCTCTATCTGGGAGGCGCACTGTGCTAAATTGGCCGTTCCCCTGTCCTCCCGTTCTGGAGAGCGCGACCGCCTCACGATGCCTTTGTATGGGCGTCTCAGCCCGATACGCCGACCCGCCGGGACCCAGTACAGTGCCTTCTGCGAAACGGCAACAAATCACCGCGCGATGCGGAAGAGCCAAGATGTCTGAAACTAATCTGCCTCCGCTCCCTCCGTTGTCGTAAATTATGAGTCACTCTTCGCTTTCCGCCGGCCTCCCTTCAGACCCAGTTTAGGCCTGAAGGAGCCTCTGACGTCTGTCCAGCCCGTCTAAGTTTCGCGGAGTGCGAGACGCCTTTGGAGAGGTAGCGGTACGGTAATAATGACCTCAGGAGTTATTCCTCCGTCTTCTCTAGGGCCGAGTTCGTGGTGGGTTGTGTGTTTGTAGTTCCAGTTGTGGGTTCATGACTGCCCTAATGGTGTAATTATGTACTCTTGAGATGACATGGTTGGAGAGAAAGGACGTTTGCAGGGTAGGGGCGGGGGAGGGTGTTTTCCCTAGTGTGCCTGTGTCTGTAACCTTTTGGGGGACCTTCTTTCCTTTCTCCTCTCTTTTTCCAGGTTGTTGTTTGTCTATTTTCCCCCTTCTTCCTGCATATACTGTTCCTCACTCGTCGGTCTTCCTGCCCCCCCTGGCCTCTCCCTCTGTGGGTTGTGCTTGAAATTTCCCATGATGCCCCTGTACACACCTTGTGCTGGGTAAGCCAGTGGACTGCATGGCAAGCTTATCATGCTGTTACTGCACACACTGTCAAAACGAACCAGTATAAAGTTACTGAATACACATGCTGAAAAACAATACTGTTTCTTCCTGCCATTGTGAATGTTGCTATTTTTACCAATTTGTCCACTGTTTTGTTGGGATTTTTTTTTAACCTTATTTAGCCTCACTACATTTCTACATCTCTCATCTACCACATCTGTTTTTTTTGTTGTTGAGATTTTGGATCCCTGTGGATAAAATGCCTTTCTGTTACTTTCTGTCACCCCTCCCGTCTATTCTCTATAAATTCTCCCACCCCTTTCCTCTTAAAGCACTCCCAGTGCGGTGTTCCTGACCCGAACATATAAACTAGCCAGTGCTCGTCAGTCGGCTACGCAGCTGTTGCATTGCAGGTGTGTGCTGGGTGCACAGCATGACGCACATCCCACCCTTGCCCCCTCACGTCTACCCCTCTCTGACCTCCTTCTCTGCCCCCCCCCCTCCTTCCCCCCTTCCTCCTTGCCACCCTGTGTCTGCTCCAGGAGCCTGTCTTCTCCTCCGTCTTTCTGTCGTCTAGCCACGCGAGCCGGTGTGCGGTTTGTCGCAGTTATATTCGGTGAGTTTGCTCGCGTCCCTGTGTGTGCTTTTCTGGCAAACCGACAAAACAGCGCGCGTGTATACGATACCGATTTTGTGTTGAATTTTGATGTCTTACGTCTTTGGTGTCTGTACGATTTAATGTCAGAGGAAACCCCAGCGTGTCACCCAGCACGGTCGGTTCCTGCAGTCCTGGTCTCAGTCCTCGCCTCAGAAAGGCTCTCCTGAAGTATGCGGTGTCATCCTGTCCCTTTAATTCTCTAGACTACAACATCCTGCGCGGGTTCAAGGCTGCGAACTCTCTCCTCTAGTGTCTCTCGACTGAGCTATTTCCTGTCGCTGACGGGCCCCAGTTCTGGATCACAATAGCGCCAGTGTGTTGCAGCTGAGTTTATCTTCTCCCCCCTCCTGTCGCCCCGCCCCTCTCCCGAGGCTGCGATTGAAACCGCCGCCAGAGGCCCCGGCGACGCCGATCATTATGCGCTCTCGAGAGAAACGCCGCAGGCAGGCAGCGCGCGGAATTTACGAGCGTTCTGCTTTTCCTGCGCGGCGCTAGCACCTGCGACGGCCTCGTATTCCAGATGCTGCGGGGCGCCTGGCTGGCCGCGCGCCAGCTCCCCGCCGCCCTCGCCCTCCCGGGCGACAGCGGGAATGTCACCCACCCCCCCTATCGCCCGTTCCCTGCGGGTCCTGGCCTGCCCTTCGCTACCGGTGTTTCATTTAATCAACCGGCAAGCTAACAATAGCGAGCGCCGCGGCGCGTTTTGTTGCTTTTGTGCGGCTGCCTGTGAACCGCTGCGCCTGCCTCGGAGAGATCTGCGACAGTTCGTTTGTTTGCTTTTTCCGTGACGTTATGTGCTTTTCTCTGGTTTTGTGTTAAAGAGAGATATGTGAGGTTTTAAAAATGTGTAATGGCGGTATATTGTCTGGATACTGTGGGGTTCTTTTTGGGCTTCATTCAGAAACAAATGTGCCCGGCTCGACTGAAGATAAGGAACTCCGGAGACAGGATCTCTTTTTGTGTGCTTTTCTTTTTTCTATTTATCAGTGAAAAAGAGGTGTTTCCCCTCTGGGCAAAAGAGATGGTTGAATTGCTTTGTCTGGCTCTTGCCTCCTGAAAACCACAGAGGCCCCTGCGGCAAGTTTACAAGTGGAAAAGGGCTCACCGTGAAAGAATGACGCGGCGACGTGCCTGTCTGTTTGCAAGAAGAAAAAAAAAACTAGTCGGAAATGTCTTTGTGATGCACGGTCTATAGTGTATCATCCTTAATTACTCCAAAATGTCCCCCTAGTATTCGGGCTGGCGGCCGTCCAACGCACACGCTCGGTAGCTGGCTTTAACGGCGCGCTTTGGCGGTAAGAGGAGGAGCCCAGTAAAACCGGAGAGCGTCGTGAACTTGACGGGTTTCACGATCGCACGGGGGGGGGCTTTTTTTTTACTGACGCTCCGATGACGGCCAAGCCCATAAACAAGCGGGAACGTTCCACACGCGCTCACTTAGCGGCGGATAAACACCCACGGGGTGCTGTTTTTCTGGCTGAAGCGCTCCTTTCTCCCGGAATCCGCAGAGTTGGGGCCTGTGGAACTAGGCACCCTTGTGCTGCCGAGCAACAAAAAAAAAAAAAAAAGAGTATTATGTCAGCGGGTGGAGCTGTTAAGGGTCGAGGGCAGGGGTCAGGGCACTGAAAGGAGGGGAGTGAGGGTGAGAGTGGCTGGGTAGAGGGGGGGTTGTGGGAGGAGAGGGGGGGGGGTCTGAGAAGGCGGAGAGGCGAAAGGCACACAGAGCTGTTGCCGCCGCTCGACCGGCGACGTGGGCGACCGCGCCGGGCGGTGGGGGGGTTAATCCTGCCGCGTCTCGGCTGCGTACGACGTCGTACCCCTCTGCCGAAGTGTAGCCCCGCGACCGTACCGCCGTCGCCTCGCGGACCGCTGTTTCCTCGCGTTTTTCCCGTTGTTTCGATGAGCGGCGGTACGCGGCTGGGTGACGAACACCAGGCTTCCCCTCTGTCATCTCTGGCATGAGGATGTGAGATAATGACCTTGTGCGGATGCGGGGACATGCCCTGCGTGGGCTACACTGCATGCAAAACAAAGGCCGTCCACCCGTCATCCAGGGCTACGCGGTGAACGCGCTAATCAAAACAGCGGTCAGCCGTGATGCGACACCAAAGAATGTCTGTGTTCGGTGTTTCCTGCTTCCTGTCCCCTGCCCCGCCCCACTTCCCCTCTTTCTGATCCTGACCATTCTTTCCTATGTGGCCACGGCAGGGGTCATGTGTGCTTTGTAATGTACCGTAACACACACCCACATGCGCACACACACATGCACACGCACACGCACACACACACACACACACGCACGCACACGCACACACACACACACACACACACACAACATAAATAGGATGTGACACGTATATGCAGTGTTCAGTGATATGTACTTTATGTGTCAGTGTGTATACAGACCTACACAAACAGACACACACCCACACGTGTGTCCAGTGTAACTCATCGGCTGGGGCAAGCCCTCCCAGAACATTTTTGCACTGTTGGCTGAGCGTTTTACTCTTCAGATTTATTTGTGGTTGGCAAACATTGGAGTTTTAAACAGGTCTCCGTTTCAAAGTCACAAAGTGAAGCCCTCAGATTTATGTGTGGGCGTTTTTCTATTAACTGCCCGGTTTCAGCTTTTTAGCTCTTTGTTTATATTAGTTTTTCCTTTTTTATACTTTTATCTGAATGCTTTCTCGCTAATGCACTTTAATTGACCGTAAACATGTTTTTGTTAAACTGTGCGCTGCTTTGAAAATGGCTGTCTCTGGATTTTTATTATTTGAACCATGTGGCCATAAAAATAGAGCTTTAGGCTGTTAAGCATTCCTCTTATGAGGGGAAATTAATTGAAAGCTGGACTGACCACTGAGTCCTTTTCTACAGTAAACACTGAAACCCGTGGGAGCGCCGCTCCTGTAGTGGAGGCTTCTAACGGGAGACTCTCTCTCTCTCTCTCACTCTCTCACTCTCTCTCTTTCTCTCTCTCTTTCTCTCTCTCTCTCTCCCTCTCTCTCTCTATCTCTCTTTTTCTCTCTCTCTCTCTTTCTCTCTCTCTCTCTCTCTTTTTTTCTCTCTTCTCCATCTCCCTCTCTCCCCTCCTGTGCGGCCGCGCAGAAGTCCGCGGCGGGGGTGGAGACCAAGGTGTCGCTGGCCGACCGCATGCGCGTCCTGCAGGAGAAGGAGGAGCAGTGGAAGAGCCGGGGGAAGGGCGCCGCCAACGACTCCACCCAGTTCACCGTCGCCGGACGCATGGCCAAGAGAGGTCAGCACGCCGCGCCCCCCCCCCCCCCCAGCCTCTCCCTGGGGGTCGGACCCAGAATGTTTCGCTGCCCTCGCCGCTGGTGACAAGTGCTTTCCGCGGGTTTGAAAAATGTGAGGGGGACAGTGTCCGTTGTACGCGCCAGACAGACAGACGGACTCTGGAGGCGGTTGCTTTTCGTCTCCGTATAAAAGTTAGTCAGTCAATGTTGTCCGGGTGCTGCGTGCACACTGCAAAGAACAAAAAATATGTAAACAATTATTGATATTAATCTCAGCAAGTAATTTAACCTTATATTTAGACTTGGAAACATATTTCTGTTACATTCTGCTAAATAAGGGAAAATATCGCAGATGACGTGGGACAGTTTGACTCATTTCAAGATTTGCCTTTGGGGTAAGAAAATGTCACGTGTCAAACAAACAGTAACTTAAAACAAGCTGAGACTTAAGACTTGAGGGGAAAAAAAATAGTGTAGGCGCCACGTGTTTCCATTGAGTGCCGTTTTACATATTCTGAAATGAAGTTAATGAAGTTAGGAGGGAAAGAGGGTCACGGGTTGATTGTAGTGCTTCCCTCTCTCCCTCAGGCCTAGTGTCTGCGGTGCCCGGCAAAGACGATCCCCCCACCGTCCACAGCAAGAAGTCCTCCACGGGAACCCCAGTCAAGCCACTGGAAGGTGAACCAAACCCAGCCCGCCCCAAGCAAGACCCGTGCTGCAATGCTTATGATTTTACCCCTGGCTTTATGTGCTCTGCTCTTTGGTGGTCATGTCTTTGGGTGCCCTGTGCTCTGGCTCTAACAGAGATCTCCACCCGCTCCGACGTGGACGTCGTTGGGGACAAGAGGCTGGACAAGCTGGAGTCCTTCCTGGACAAGCTGCACAACAAAGGTGAGCAAGCCCCGAAATACCATTAAAAGCACAGCTCTGGAGGCGTCTTCGAGCGTCTGAGCTGAACTCTGTGGGCGTTCCAGGCATGGGGCCCCGGGAGACCTCCATCAAGGTGACGGCGGAGACGGTGAAGGAGGTGATGACGCTGGACGACGAGGAGACGTTCGGCCGCTTCTACAAGGCCGTGTCCCCCACGGCCCTCGGCCCCGTCGCGTCCTTCGACTCTGTGGCGGACTTCAGCGTCATCCAGTCCAACACGCCCAAGTACGGCACGCCCGCTCCCGCCGGCTCGCTTTGTGGCCAGGGGCTACCCTCTCACCCTTTATATTCTAGCATTGACAGTCAGCGCACAGACTACAATTTCAGAACAGGCAATGTCAGACTAGAAGACACTTGGTGTGACATTTTTCGTGAAGTGGAAGTGAAGCTTTTCTTAAACCCACGTGCGCTGGATATTGTCTGTGTGTGCCTCTTGCGTGCTTGTGGTCTTTCCATGTCTGTATAGACATTGTTTTTATCTTATGACCTCTGTCTACGTGGGTCCTATATGCTCATTTGTGTCCCTGTGGTTTTCTGTCTTAATCCAAGCCACTGTTCTGCTTTGTGTGCCTTTCATCTGTGTCTACATCTGGCTGTCAGTCACTCTCCATGTGTCTGTTTGCTCAGTTTCTGTGCGCGTATGTCTGCACATGTGTGTGTGTGAGAGAGAGGGAGAGAGAGTGGGTAATGTTTCCTACTTTGTGTGTGTGCGTTTCTGCACTTGTGTGTCTAAGTGGTATGTTCCTACTTTGTGTGTGTGAGTGTCTGTTTGCTGCTTTGGTGTCTAAGTGTGTGTATAGACCCTCACCTCTTCTGGTGTTTGTGTGTGTGTGTGTGTGTGCGCCTGTGCGTGTGCGTGTGTGTGAGAGAGAGAGAGTGGGTAACGTCTCCTGCTTTGTGTGTATCTGTTTGCTGCTTTAGTGTGTCTGAGTGTGTCTATAGAGCCTCACTTCTTCTGGTGTGTGTGTGTGTGTGTCCAGGCTAACGTCCACAGTGGCCGAGCACAAGCGGGCGATGCGTCCGCCTCGGAAGACCCGCGCCTCCCAGAACCCCCTGCGGGCACTGGCGGCGCGTGACGACATCAGGCAGGAGTACACCGAGCAGAGGCTCAACGTCGCCACCGTGGAGACCAAGAGAATACAAGTAGAGAGAAGTCAGTCATGTGACCTGGTTGTTTTTAAAATGGCCTCATTCACTCATCTGATTTCCATTATCATTTACATGCTGTGTGCTTCCTTTTATTGACGACAGCATATTTACTGCAGTATATTCATTCTGTGCCCTCATCAGAACTCTAAAAGAAAATTCACAGTTGGTTGGTCCATGATGAGCTCTAATTAACTTTAGTTTGATAGAAACTTGCAGGATTAAAATTAAAAGTTCTAAATATGAAGTGCCACAAAATTAAATATAGTGCCACTGGCAGTGGTGTGGGGAAAACATCATTGACTTTCCTGGAACAATCTGAAAACCCAGTAGAAAGTCACCTCTTGGATCTGTAAACATTGGCTGTGTATAGAGTAGGACAGACCTGGGTATATTTTGGGGTAAATAAATCCTAACCAATCATCCAGGTGCTTTATGGGAACTAACACAGCTCATATAGTGGGCCTGAAACTCACCTGGTCTGGCGTCTGAAGGCACTGTGTAGGCTGTCTGAGAAAGAGCAGACCCACAGCGGCACACTGGGTGCACCTGGATGGGCTGCAGTTTGTCTCAAACACGTATCCTGTGTGGATGGGCTGCGAGTGCACTGTGTCCTTACCACAAGGAAGCAGAAATGAAATGCTTCGACACTGAAAGGGGGATGTGGCAGAGACTGACAGAGAACGGCCATGTCGCGTTCGCTTGTTTTCTCAGGAAAGGAGAAAAAGACTCACATGGTTCCCAGTCATCTGAGTCATATTTTCTGACCACTGACCCCCCCACACACACCACACACATACATACCGTCTGCAGAGAATTCAACACACTGTCTGAAATATAGAACTTCATGAATACAGTCATCCCCTGATGTGAATTTGCTTTGAAAATGTTTTGCATGCTTGGATTGTGTTACAGTGAATACTTTAAGCATCTGGGGTCAGAAGTTTTCCTGTCCAAAAAAAAAAGTTAAAAATTAACCCCAGTTTGGTTGGATTTGCCAGGGTTGCAAAAATAGTTTCCTAAAGATTAATCTTTAAATATGCATGATTTTCTTCTGGATTGTCAATTTAATTCTACTTAAAGTTGAAAGGACATTGTGAATTATAGGGATAATGTACTCTGAAGGACGGTGCAGCTGCAGTCAGGTCTTTTTTTACATTTAAAAAAAACTTTTTTTAAAACAGTTTTATCAGCACGGACACCTTTCTGCAGTCCAGCTTTCGTCAGGGTGCATGAAAAGGGATGAGGACAAACCACCTGCAATTTTAAAAAGACAGTTTAGTGCTCTTCATAGATTGGGAAAACGTTCAAAGGTTTTGTTTCTTTATTAACCTGTTTTTTTGTGTTCATTTTATTTTATTTTTGTTTTATCTCATGGATACTTACACAAGACCTGTTTCGATGTAGATTTTGACAGTCATTATGGGAAGGGTACCAGCTTTAGCTGCGGTCAGTGGTGTGGTCCATAGCTCAGGGACGGCCTGGTCTGATCTCTTTCCAGTGGCCAAGCATTCCAACCTGGCGGACGCTGCCCTGGCTGGGCTGGCCAGCAAGGAGAACTTCCGCAACGTGCACCTGCGCAACGTCAAGTCCACCGAGGTGGTGACCAACAACAGCGCCCTGCCTTTCAAGAAGCTCATGCTCATCCTCATTAAAGGTCAGAGCCTCAGGCTGCCCGGCTGGGGATGGAATGGGTAGGGTTGGAGAGGGGTTGGTGTGGATGAGTGGAGATGGAATGGGCAGGGTTGGGGTGGGTGTGGATGAGCGGAGATGGACTGGGCAGGGTTGGGGATGGGTTGGTGTGGATGAGTGGAGATTGAATGGGTAGGGTTGGGAGTGTTGAGTGTAGATGAGTGGAGATGGAATGGGTAGGGTTGGGGATGGGTTGGTGTGGATGAGTGGAGATGGAATGGGTAGAGTTGGGGATGGGTTGGTGTGGATGAGTGGAGATGGAATGGGTAGGGTTGGGGAGGGGTGGGTGTGGATGAGTGGAGATAGAATGGGCAGGGTTGGGGTGGGTTGGGTGTGGATGAATGGGGATGGAATGGGTAGGGTTGGGGATGGGTTGGTGTGGATGAGTGGAGATAGAATGGGCAGGGTTGGGGTGGGTGTGGATGAGTGGAGATTGAATGGGTAGGGTTGGGAGTGTTGAGTGTAGATGAGTGGAGATGGAATGGGTAGGGTTGGGGATGGGTTGGTGTGGATGAGTGGAGATGGAATGGGTAGGGTTGGGGTGGGTGTGGATGAGCGGAGATGGACTGGGCAGGGTTGGGGTGGGTGTGGATGAGCGGAGATAGAATAGGCAGGGTTGGGGTGGGTGTGGATGAGCGGAGATGGACTGGGCAGGGTTGGGGATGGGTTGGTGTGGATGAGTGGAGATTGAATGGGTAGGGTTGGGAGTGTTGAGTGTAGATGAGTGGAGATGGAATGGGTAGGGTTGGGGATGGGTTGGTGTGGATGAGTGGAGATGGAATGGGTAGGGTTGGGGTGGGTGTGGATGAGCGGAGATGGACTGGGCAGGGTTGGGGTGGGTGTGGATGAGCGGAGATAGAATAGGCAGGGTTGGGGTGGGTGTGGATGAGCGGAGATGGACTGGGCAGGGTTGGGGATGGGTTGGTGTGGATGAGTGGAGATTGAATGGGTAGGGTTGGGAGTGTTGAGTGTAGATGAGTGGAGATGGAATGGGTAGGGTTGGGGATGGGTTGGTGTGGATGAGTGGAGATGGAATGGGTAGAGTTGGGGATGGGTTGGTGTGGATGAGTGGAGATGGAATGGGTAGGGTTGCGGATGGGTTGGTGTGGATGAGTGGAGATTGAATGGGTAGGGTTGGGAGTGTTGAGTATAGATGAGTGGAGATTGAATGGGTAGGGTTGGGGAGGGGTTGGTGCGGATAAGTGGAGGTGGAGTGGGTAGGGTTGGGGATGGGTTGGTGTGGATGAGTGGAGATGGGTAAGGGTAGGTCAGCATGGGCGGGGGTGGGGTCAGGATGGCACGGGGTTGGGTGGTGGATAGTGTGGGTTCAGCATTTTACAATATAAACCCCAGAGCTCTGTTGCTGACTGTGACTTCACTGGGGGGGATCTGCTTCCTGTCCGCAGGGCGGAGGCACATCCAGGTGCGTCTGGTGGAGCCGACGGCCCGATCGCTGAACAGCGGGGACTGCTTCCTCCTGATCACGCCCAAGCACTGCTACATGTGGACCGGGGAGTTTGCCAACGTTATTGAGAAAGCCAAGGTAGCTTGCACATCACAGTGCGGCCTGTGCAGGCAGGAACAAAGAGTCTATACATCCAGCTCGGGCAATTCTATTTTCCACACACTGTAATGGTGCCAGAATCTGATTTGGCACAGCACCCATTTCACATTTAGCTGAAGGGCAGGGGAGCACTATCCTTGCTGATTGATGGCTTGCAGTTCTGTGCATGTTGTGTCAAATGCTCCTACATTAATGTGCTTAACATGGTGTTGCTGGTACTTTTTCATGCTCAGAACCGTCATGCTATTAGAGACATATTGCACATACACTGGATTCTCTGATATAATGTTTTGTCATATGACTTGTCAAATGTGTGTCATGTAAAGGTCATTGAGTTGACCCTCTCTAGGCAGTGTCTGGCATTGGAGGACTTGGGCGTGGCAGCAGTAGTAATTTGTCAATAACATGCGTTGTCTGTGCTATTGTGTCGTACAGGCCTCGGAGATGGCTACCTATGTGCAGACCAAGCGCGACCTGGGCTGCAAAGCACCACAGGTGACCATCCTAGAGGAGGGAATCAACACGGACAACCACAGAGCCAATGAGTTCTGGAAACTTCTGGGTGGAAAGACCGAGTATAAAGGTAGAGGCTCAAACAGAGAGAGAGGATCACACAAACTCACACAGGCACACAGTTACACACAGAGGCAGGTTAACACATGCACACATGCTTAGAGTAGTCCATGGTGACCAAAGGTGATTTCTACTGCTTTTTGTGGGTCTTTGATAGCTGTATTATCCAATGCGAGATGTTTGAAGTTATTTTTGTGCCAAATTTCTGGGCGAGTGAGAGGTCATTTTAAGCATACTGTACATGACCTTGATTTTGTAGAGAAATGTATATGTATCATGCAAAGAATCATAAATTTTGAGGAAACGAAAATAAAATTTGTACTCACTGAAAGTTTATTTGCATGTCTGCTAATCCACATTATGTGCAGAACATGACCTTAGTGTGACTCATTCTTATCTTCCCATTTCTCTTGTTTTTGACCATGTACAGAAATGGGAAGATAAGAACACCATGATCTTAACTCTTAAACAAATAGAGAATCATAACTGACCGGACGCTGTGGTGTATTATTTTCAAGTTTCGATTCTGACATCTCTTTGGCCGGTCACTGCGGGCCGTGAACAGGTGTTGTTTTTGTTCACAACACTCTTCCTGCAGTTGGCGCGTGTGGTGCAGATCCTGTCCACCGTGCTTCTGTTCTTTCTGAAGCCACACTGGGATTGTGGCAGCAGGTCCTCAGTGATGGTCTTAATGAGTCTGTGGAACATGATTCTTGCCAGGGCTTTCCCAGCAACTGAGTGGAGTAATGTGCCACAACTGTTGCTGCAGATGGATCGATGGAATCAGGTCCCTGAGGTTTGTTAGTCTTTAGTGATCTAATATCGCTGCAGACTTCTGAGAAGGCAGATGGGAGGGAGGATCCATCGGCATTCGTAAAGGGGCAGAGAGACCATAGCATTTATTTTTGCGTGCTTTGGAAATCCAGCGCTCATTTTGTAGACGTCACAGAGCACACTGCACCTTCCTCCTTCGGTCTTGCAATTACCGTCTGAGGGCCTCTGCAGACCGAGTGTTGAGTCATTGGGTTTTGCTTTATGTGTCTTTGCTTTATTTTTTTTTGCTTTGTGCATCCCGTTGAGAAGATTGGCGATGTGTCTGGAGTTCTCATCAGACCAGTCCTGATGATTCTTCCTGCTGTGGCCGGTTGATTGAGCTGCTGCTTCATAAAGTGATGCGCTGAGGGCGGATCGCCTGTCACTGATCGCCTGTCACTGATCGTCCCCCCTGTGCCCAGGAGAGACTCTATGTTCTCTAGCTGTTCTGCTAGAGAAGAGCTTGAGGTGTTCCGTGCCTCTGTGTCCTGGAGCCGGACACTGTCCGGCCTTTTCTTGAGCGAACCCCCCATTTTGAGCTTGGTCGCGATCACTTGAAGATCTGTTCTGCGTTCTGCCCCTCTCATGGCTCGTGTAATGAGGAATTGTCTGACATCAGAGCCCCTCACAATGATGTCATCTAAAAGGTGCCAGTGCTTTGATCGTGGGTGCATTCGAGAGGTTTTGTACTTATTCTTTATTTGGAATATAGCGTTGGTGATTGTGAGACTGTGTTCAGTTCAATAGCTTATTAGCCTCAACCCATATGGCTGATGTCGTGATGTGTGATTATTCCTTTCCAGACCACACTTTTTCCTTACTCTTGCGTTGAAGTCCCCCAACAGCAAGATGTTATGAGACTTCAGGACTTTGTGGAGGGCCTCTCCCAGCCCCTCGTAGAAGCAGTCTTTCACTGTATCTTCAGATGGATGGGTGGGTGCATACTGCGTAAGCAATGAAGAGAGTGGCATAGTGCAGTTGGGTGTTTCTGTGAGATTTGGCAGGAGGTAGTTTTTTATGGCAAAGCCCACACCATGCAGGTGTCATTCTGGGAGTGTCCCTTCCTAGGTAAGGTGCAGCCCTCTCCTTCCTTCCAGAGTGAGCCTTCACTCAGGAGTCTGGTCTCACTTTGGGCAGGAATATCAAGTTTATATCACTTGAGCTCTGCCGCGATAAATGCAGTCCTTCGTCCGGACCTGTCGGTGCCGTGGCTGGAAGGCATTGGAAGGCGTAAGGGTAGTTATTTATCTTTTGTTCTCAACTGCTGGGCAGAATGCCCTAATAGGTGCAGTAGCAGTAGAGGGCCATGTTTAGGTCACCCTTTCTAGAACTCAGGGGGAGAGCAGTGTGGATCCTTAATAAGGCTGCTTGGACACACGGGGGTCTGCTGGGAGCAGTTTCCATTCAAATCCCAGCTGCTGATGACCAGAACCGCTGTATTCACTACGGTACAGGGGCCCAGGCTAGGAGCTTCCTGATCATTTGGTCCTGCATCCGTCACTAAGCACCCCATCGTCAGTGGACTTTCATGGTGCAGGAATGTGGGTGGAGCCCCTCTGAGCCAGCAGGAGATGCCTGCGTGTTGACTTTACTTTGAGTGGTGAAGGGGATGCGTTGCTCCCACACCACTTCACTGTAGGGAGTGTACTCTGCTGGCAAGGAGGAACTGGTCAACCAGCACCTCCTCACAGCTGCTGGAGTCTGTGGGAGGACCGCCTTTGATGCTCCTGCCAGCACTTGCATTTCTCTCAGGGTGTGCTCCCCTAGCCTTTGTCTTCCTAGACCTACCCACAAGGTTGCGGGAGAGTGGTTGGCTGATGCCAGGGCGTGTCCACAATGTGTGGGCCTGCACATCATACCTCTGGAGACCTCTGCAGCTCTGAGATACCCTGCCAAGTTAGCCTGGTGCCATGAGGGCTCCCAGTTATTATGTGTGGCTGCGGAGAGGCCTGGCGGGAGTCTTGGTGAAGGAGAGGCTGTGCAGTGGCAAGGGAAGGCTTACACACAAGGCTGCTATCCAGTTCTAGCTAGCTAGCTTGGGCTAGCCAGCAGCAACCAGCTGAAAGCCAGACGGTTGCAAGCGGGTGGGGAGTTGGCATACATATTCTGTCTAACCACACTTTCCTGTGGTAGAGTGCATCACAACACCCTGTGGGCTCACATACACACACACACACACACACACACACACTGGCTGGACACTTGCTATAGCACACATCAGTATGCACAGTGGTTTGTTGTCAGTACTAGCTCAATAGATTGCAGCAGTTTCAGAAATGCTTAGAGATTGACACAGATATCCACACAGAGAGCCGTGAGCTCTGTCTGACACAATGTAATGATCAGTGTTAATGTGTTTGTGCAGGAGCGGGGGATCCAGAAGAGGACGAGCTGTTTGAGAGCGGGGTGGTGGAGTCTAACTGCGTGTACCGCCTCGTGGAGGACCGGCTGGTTCCCCACGATGAGGCCTGGGCCTCCATCCCCAGTGTCTGCATGCTCAACTCCAAGGAGGTCAGTGTGGGGTGCGCAGCCTTCTCACTGCTGCCTCTCTCTCCTTTTGCAGTCAGGCAGTGCATGAGCACACAATGTAGCTTGCTTACTTTATGTTCTGTGTGTGTGTGCGTGTGCGTGTGCGTGTGCGTGTGCGTGTGCGTGTGCGTGTGCGTGTGCGTGTGCGTGTGCGTGTGTGTGTGCAGGTCTCTGCCCTGAGTTGTGTTAAACAGCACACAAAGCCAACTTTAGTGTATGGATCTAACCAGACAATAGACGAAGCTGAAACTGATTGATTGTTATGCTTGCAAAAGCTGCGTTTATAGTTTTTTGTAACATTTTCTCCCAGACTGAAACTTGTGTATTTGCATCAATTGTGTATTGTCAATGTTTCACGGCTCTGTCTAATAAAGTTTATTCAAAATGGCTTACAACTAAAACGTGTCTAAGTGTTACGCGACATTATACTGTCCTGCGAGTCGCTGCCTGGCGTTAACCGGGCCCTTCGTCCGTGTGCCCCAGGTGCTGCTGTTTGACTTCGGGAGCGAGGTGTACGTGTGGCACGGCAAAGACGTGCCCCTCGGCGACCGGAAGGTGGCGGCGCAGCTGGGGAAGCAGCTCTGGAGCGGGTCCTACGACTACAGCAGCTGCAGCGTCAACCCGCTCGACCCCTCCGCCAGCAACCCGGAGATACAGCCGTGAGTCCGGCCCCTCAAACTGCGTGGAGCTTCGCATTTATCTGCACTGTGCACTCAGAAGCTCACGTAATGTCTGAAGGTGATATATGTATCTGTTCTGGACAAAGAGCTTCACGGTGTACAGATCTCGTATATGTGTACACGGAGCGTACGGAGCCTCGTATAGATTTATATGCGGTGTCACATAATGTACAGAGCCTCATAAAAAATCTTCACGGAAACACACAGAGCCTCGCATAAATCCACACAGAGCTCATATAGGTCCACACTCCTCGGATTTACGTGATAAGATTAATGTTGAATGTGGAGGAAGGCGCAGCTCTATGCTAATTTGGCTGAACTCACAATGATTATGACTGAAGTTCTAGCTCAAGAATTTAAAAATAATGAATTTCACTGGCAGGACATTAGGCAGTAAACAAGTTGCTGAAATATTTTTAGAATGTTATCAATTTGCAAATGAGTTCTGTTTTCACCAAGTACGGCTCTTGTCTGTTTGGAAAGCGGCATGAATGTTTTGTCAGATTGACAAGAAACCAAACCAAAAAAGTTGCATGTTTTGATGGGAAAGCATTTGAAGTAAATACAGGCTAATTGCTGCATGCTGTCAGAGGTAGCTAGCCTGGTAAACAGCTGCATTTAATTTTTCTGGTTTAATTCTGTATTCAATTTCACAGGCCATATTCATAAGAAAAGATAAAAGAGCACACTATAACTTTTTCACAATAACATGTTGCTTGGTGTCTTACAAACTCAAATCATCCCACAGTTATGCTTAAATTGAATAATTTTCATGTTAATCTCATTACTTCATTCAACCAAAATATAAGTTTATTAATGGTAAGTTGTCTTCTGCGATTAATATCAGGAGAGGGAAAAAATTTTTATCACAAATTCTCACATGATCCTCGATTTTTTGTTATTTTGAACTTTTTATAATTGGATTATCTGTCTTTCACAATTTAGTCCTTTTAGTTAACTGTGGGAAAATAGAGGAATTTTTCCTGTGGAGATCCCCTCTTGCAGTATGTAGCCATGCTAAGGGTCAAGACTTGTAGTGACTGGTGCAATAGTGCCACCCACTGGAGACATGAAATACAGTCCGTACAAATTAGTGCTAGTGAAATTGTGGTTGTCTCTATGGAGGAAATCCGCCGTTAGCATGGTAGCGTTAGCACTTCCGTTGAACTTTAGGTAAATAGCACTGCCCCCCCGTGTGAGAATACTGAGCGGAGGCGAATGCTCCCGCAGGCAGGGGGAGGGGCGCCCCAGCTGGGCGCTGTTCGGCCGGCTGTCGGAGCACAACGAGACGGCCCTCTTCAGGGAGAAGTTCCTGGACTGGGCCGAGAGGAGCAGCTCCAAGGAGGAGGGCGCCGTGGAGGAGGTGAAGGTGAGCGGGGAGAGCAGGGGAGAGGGGCGCTCCAGTATCGGTCTCCCTCATCAGATTCACTATGTGATAACGGGCAGTGTTTTATGGGGGAGTCGTGGAGTTCAGTTTTGTGTCCAGGGACCAGGAATGGTTTCGTTTCATAGTGTGATTGATATGGGAAGAGCTGAGCTGACTGATGTTTCATATGAAACGTGGACAAAAAAAACACGAGTGTTGATTTTGAGTTACTATCACATAATTCCCACTTGCACTGCAGTCAGTAGATTCATACATTGGAAACTCACATAAAAGTCGCCTTGTGCTTAATGTTTCTATGCTAACAGCGGGGTGAATCCGCGTATGTTTGGCGTCTCTAACTACGTCTCCTCTCCTTCCCAGAGTCCCGTCCACGCCGCCCCTCACAGAGTCCCCGAGTCGGAGCTGCGCCCCTGTGACGTGAAGGCGCTGCTGGCGGGAGGGGGCGTGGCCGTGCGCACGGTGCTGGAGGGCGTGGACGTGCAGCGGGGTCGCGGCCTGGTGCGCAGCGAGGACGGCCGGCAGGCCCAGCTGGCCACCGTGGCCGTGGACGTCTGGCACATCCGCGAGTTCGACGACTACGAGATCCCCAAGGAGAGCTGCGGACAGATGCACGAGGGCGACACGTACGTCATCCGCTGGAAGTACTCCGTCTCCAACGTGGGTGAGCAGAGCGCCTGGCTCCGAGGTCTCGGATTGGGGTGATGAAATTGCTGTAAGCCCTGCTGGGGATAGGTCACAATCATGTTGAAAAATCACAGAGGTGAGGCTGCTAATGTCTGCCTTTGCTGCTGTGATGGGAGCTCTGTCTGTCTTTATGCAAGTGTGATTTATTTGTTCCTTGTGTGTGTGTGTGTGTGTTTAATGATGTGTGTGTATGTGTGTGTGTGCAGTTGGGAAGAGGCAGCGCCCAGGCGAGCTGAGCACTGCAGGCCCGGGGCGCGAGCGTAGCGCCTGCTTCTTCTGGCAGGGCCGCCACTCCAGCGTCAGCGGGAAGGGCACCTCGGCGCTCATGACCGTGGAGCTGGGCAACCACAGGGGGGCGCAGGTGAGCTTATACTCTCATCTCTCCCATCTGTCCACATTGAAGCTACTCGGCATAATACGAAGTTGTAATAGTGTCTACTGCAATATACAGCCCTTTCTAAAGACTGTTTTATCATGCTTTCATTCTTTTATGGTTCTTTGGCTGCTGTCTATGAGACATTGAGGCTTGCTGCAGGAATGAAGCAGTCAGTCATTCTTTCTGTTTCTCTCTCCCACCTTCTCTCCCTCCATCTGTCCCTCCTCCTTCCCTCCATCTCTGTATCCTTCCTCCCTCAAGGTTTTGGTGGCTCAGGGGAAGGAGCCTCCCTGCTTCCTGCAGCTCTTCCAGGGAGGTCTGGTCATCCACAAGGGCAGCCGGGAGGACAGCTCCACCAACACAGGTACCGTGCACTGCCGCGTGCGAGCGACACAGCGCCCCCTACTGACAGCAATGCGGCTGTTAATCCTCATTACCCCTCTGCTTCTACATTGAACATATGAGTGACATCTATCCATGTTCCCGAGGCTGTCATGCTCAGAGGTGGAAAGTCCAGGGGTCAGAAAGTCCTGCCATGTGTTTCTTCCGCCCATGAACTCAGTCAGCTGAGCTCACCCAATTGGTTCTACATCCTGGCTGAAGAATTGTGCCAATTAGCAAATCCAGGTGATTGGAACAAAATACCGGGGAGGATTTTTACCTTCTGAAGCTGGATTTTCCGCCTCTGATCCAGCTGGTCCTTCATGGATCCACCCGAGCCAATGGCACTTTTACACAGCATGGGTGGAATTCCCAGATACGCGTGTTCCTTGGGGTTTGCCAGACATAGAAAGTCGTTGAACCCTTCCCCGTGCGGCGCGGCGGTTATCGTAGTTATGGGTGCTGTGTGTGTCGCGCCCGCGGCGGCCCTCGGTGATGGGCGTCCGTGTCTGCGGCAGGGGGCTGGCGCCTGTTCTGCGTGCGCGGCGAGGCGACGGAGGAGGGCTCCCTCGTGGAGGTGGACTGCCGCTGCTCCAGCCTCCGCTCCCGCGCCTCCCTGGTCCTGCTCCACGCCCAGCAGGGGGCGCTCTTCCTGTGGCACGGCTGTAAGTCCCACGTCCGGGCGCGCGAGGTGGGCCAGAAGACGGCGGAGCGGCTCACGCAGACGTAAGCGTCCGCCTCCCTTTCCGGCACCTTCCTTTGTTTTAATCTCAGAGCAGATGGAATGTGACTTGAGACGTTTTTCCACACGTTCATGAACCAAATGGTGCTTAATTTTGCTGGTGCTTAATATGGTGCTTTTATTGCTAGTTTTTTTTTGTATTTTCTCCTGTTTCTCTAAGGGGTTGTCATTAGGTCTGTGTTTTTGAAATGCGAAAAGTCAATTCCCCTAAAACAGCAAAACAAAGACGTGTTGAAACTTAAAAGCGTCTTTGAAGCGTCTCGTGGACAGTACGCAGCCCATCTTATTTGCTACAAAGGGGGGAATACGTGTTTGATGGGGTAGAACTGGCCAGGACAATTTCTTTTTCATGTAAGGAAAGAAGTGGCATTGAAATGCCAGCTGGGACTTTTCTTGTATAGATTACAAAATCATTTCGAAGTTCCGCTTGCTGTCCGAATGAAAGATTTTGAGCGCATGTATAATTCACTTTGGTTAATGGATTGAGAACCCTGCCTACATTTTCTGATTAGAAATACATTTTTTTGTCTGTGTGTCTATGCCTGTTTGTGTTTCTGTGTGTGTGTGTGCGTTTGTGCATCCCTGTGTGTTTGTCCGTTGCATATGCATGTGCATGCGTGTGTGTGTGCGTTCATGTGTGCTTGCATGTTTGTGTGTGTGTGTGTATGTGTGTGTGCGTGTGTGTGTGTGTATTTGGGTGTGTGTGGCAGGTGTCCTCCTGAGCTGGGCCTGAGCAGTAACAGCAGTGTGGAGGTGCAGGAGGTGGAGGAAGGCACAGAGCCGGCGGAGTTCTGGAACGCGCTGGGGCAGCAGGACAGGAAGGCCTACGACTGCATGCTCAAAGGTGCCGAACACACACCTGAGAGCCCCCGACTCAACATGTTAGCCCAGGCAGTCACAGTGTGCTCTTTCATCAGAGTTAAATGCAATGGGTGAATGTAATCACTTTTTCTCATGGTCTTCCTGTTGCTCTCAGACCCAGGCAAGTACAACTTCACCCCCCGGCTCTTCCACCTGAGCGCCTCCTCGGGGGTCTTTGAGGGGGAGGAGCAGCTGAGCCCCGCCCGCATCACAGGCTCCGTCATGGCCCTGCCCTTCCTGCAGGAGAACCTGTACTCTGTGCCGCAGCCAGGTGGGGCTAACATCTGTGTGCCACTGCTCACTCAGATAAGCAGGAGTAATCAGACCCACTCACGCGATCACTGATGAGCAATTGATCCACTCGCACAGTCCCTGAGGAATAATGAATCCTGCACAAGGTCACAGTAGAGTCATCAGACCCACTCACACAATCACTGAGGAGTTATTAGACCCATTCACACGATCACCAAGGACTTATAAGACCCACTCACACAGTCACTGATAAGTAATCAAACCTACACATGGTCACAGGACTGTGATCAGACTCATTGGCACGATCGATCGGTCAAGCTGCCGTGAGATAAGCGGCTTCTCCTGTTTTGCTAGCCTAGCCGTGTGACTTAGCAGACATAAATGGACCGCGCTCGTCTTTCCCGCTCTAGCCCTCTTCCTTCTGGACAACCGCTTGGAGGTGTACCTGTGGCAGGGCCGGCAGCCCGACGACGCCGAGTGCACCGGCTCTGCCAAGATCCGCTGGGACATGGAGAGGAAGTGCGCCATGGAGACCGCGCTCCAGTACTGTAGAGGTGTGGATGGGAGGCGGGAGGTGGTGTTGGGAGGTGGGGGTACTGAGATGCAGGTCTGCTGAGGGGGCTCTTGTATCTTGTATATGATCATTGAATCCTGCCTATATGGGTGAATTTTCAAATGTGACAGATTGCTTCAGGTGAGAAGTGCCTAGGCTGTGTTCTGTACGTTCCTCAGAGAAAATAGCCTCGGTCTCGGAATTTTTGGAATTTCCCTGTTAAGAGATGATTGCGTGAAACATTGGGTACTGGAAGACTGGTTGAGGGTGTCCTGAGAATGTAACATTTGTGTTTCAGAAAAGAACCATAAGCGCCCCCCACAGGCCTACCTGATCCTTGCAGGTGCTGAGCCCCTCACTTTTACCAACATCTTTCCCTACTGGGAGAGAGACCCCAACATAAAGCTGCAGGTAGGATAATGCTTCTGGTGTGCCGGGCAGATTTATAGTTTTCGAATGGTGTCACACCCTTCGTTGCGTGTGTTTGTGTGTGTGTGGGGGGCAGGGGTGTGATTGCGTGTGTTAATGCGTGCGTGCGAGTCACACGTGTGTTAGCGTGCAGTGTGTTTGCACGCCACTGTAAATGTGGTAAACGCTCTGCACCCTCCCCTTCTGCACGTGCGCTCAGGGGGAGGCAGCGCGGAACAAGGTGACGCTGGTGAAGGACGCTCTCTCCAGGCTCAGTAAGACCCAGTACACCGCGGAGGAGCTGCTGGCCAAGCCGCTGCCAGAGGGGGTGGATCCCCTGCGCCTCGAGATCTACCTGTCTGACCAGGACTTCCAGGTACGGCAGGCTCTTCTGCTCTTTGTGCTGCTGCTAAGTCCTCTCATAGATCAAAGCTCCCTCCCACCATACACACACACACACACACATATATATATATATATATATACACATATGCACACATATATACACACACATACATATAAAAATGTAATTATGTATATATTGTATATTGCAACATTTCCTGTATCTCGATAAACATGAAATATATATTCCTTGTATATTCCTAATCCAATGCATTAAGCTTCTGAAATGTTACTTTGTGTTTTCTGAAATGAAGCTACTGTTATTTTTTTCTCAGTATTTGTGTCTGAAAATGTAAATTTTACATATAAACCACTACTGTACCTTTCTCTGGATAAGAGGGCCTGCCAGGTGATTGTAATGTAATGTAAGCCCGTGTCTCTGAATGTTTCAGAGAGTGTTGGAGATGAAGAGAGAGGAGTTCAACTCCCTTCCTAATTGGAAACAAATCAACCTGAAGAAAAGTAAAGGACTGTTTTAAAAGCCTGAGGAAAAAACAAATTCTTCTACGCTATTTCTGTAAACCAAAATAACTAGTTATCAAATGCTCTGCACTTTTTGTATTATTTTTAAGAAAAGCGTATTTTCTTGTAAATCGACCGTTCAAATGTACATACCTCCCGGATGTATCTTTTTAAGGGGTTACAGTTTTTTTCCATCTTTTCAAAGGTGGAAATTTTAAGAGACTTGTTGCATGCTAAATCGTATTTCTGACAGGTTTAAAGGTAGATTTGGGTGGACAGCACTGCCTGTATATACCTTCAAAATGTATTAAAACTTCAAATATGTATCAAACTATATACATGCCTGAAATATAAATATGTATTATAAATATATTTTTTCTTATCCTCGGGGATGGGCTTTATAGAAAACTAGATAACGGAGGGAGTCGATGCCAAAACACAAGCTGTGCTTAGAGTGCAAGTGCAAATGATGCTAGTGCATGTTTCCGGTAGGAACGTATCTAGGGTCACGACCCCTGGTCTTCGTCTGCCTCAGTACCCATTAACCGTGCCGCATAAGAGTGATGAACTGCCTTTGAACCCAATGATGTATAAACACATGCAGAACACTATGGTGGAAAACAAATTGTAGTTTGTTTTTAAATAAAATGTAATGTTTTTTTAACAAAGTTTGTACTGTTGGTTTGCAGGTGCATAGATTCATTTGAAATGTCTTCCTCGTATTCGCAATCTGAACACCAAACACTGTTTTCAGACTAAGGTCCTCCAAATGGTATTATTACAATAGAGGTAAATTTACGTCACATGCAAATTTGACAAATTTGACTGCGCAAAAGAAAAGGCACAATTTTTATGAGAAACTTTACTCTTTTTGTCTGTGAAAAGCTATTCAGTGAGAAGTTCATGGGGAAGAAAAAGAACAAAAGAACAAAACATTGGTAACAACAGATAACAGTGTCAAACTGAGGAGTGTTTACAAATGAAAGGCTGGCAGTAGTTTCCTAATATTAAACACAGGAACAAATAAGTGCACTATTTTTTTCTTCTTGTTTCAATTTTGTTCTCAGTTCTGCGTTTTTCAGGTTGAATCACAGCAGGGGAGAAAAACACAGGGATTGTGCTGCAGATGCAGTGCTAAGGCCCCTAATAAGCAGGAACACATTACTAGTTCAGGCTATTACAGAGTGTTTTAGAATACAGGTAAGACCTTAATGCAGGTCAGTCTTACAGTCTTCAAGAGACACCCTGTGAAAGAAGCTAACAACATGTGGGTCAGTGCACAAACACTGGCCCTTTACTCCCGTTCAGTATAGAGAATACAGAAAGAGAAAGAGATGTTTTTTTCTTTATGAAACGTGCAGGCCATAACTCTGCCCCACTTGCATAACTCTGCTCCTGCAGCCAATCAGGCCCCAGCACTCTCAGCCAATCAGCCCCGCAGCACTCTCAGCTGGCGTGGCCCCAGCGCTCTCAGCTAGCCCAGCTTGGCCTGAATTTGAGTGCCTTACCGACAGGTCCAATCCGTAGTTCCAGAGGTTTTAGCTGAGGGGAGATTAGTGGGGTATAAAGCGACCCTGTGACAGTGTTCCCAGTGTACCCTGGCTGCTAATTACCTGCAGATTAGCGGCTGCCTCGGAGCGCTGGGGCTCGGTGGAGGAGGGCTGGACTGTGAGAACCGCATTTCCAGAGCTGCCATTATGGGGCGTGCACTGGGACCGCCCACCTGTGTTCTCTGTGCCAAGCAGGCGTGCAGCGAATAGCGAATAAAGCATAGCGGGCCATAGTGCGTCTGGTTATTGTAATTCAACCCTTAAACTGAATTTGGGAGCAAGGCCACTTTCTCTTTTGGGTGCTCCATTTATTTATTTTCATTATATTATATTATAATACGTTTTATTGTTTGCCCCTTTGCCTTAAAATGCTCGGGACCTTAAATCTTTACATGGGTACTGTTTGCATACACTAGTGTCCCAGGACAGTAAGGTCATAGAGTAATAACATTCATGACAGGATTGTGGATTGGATTCTGTCAACATTTTACCCATCTCCTCATACTCCATGTTGGCCTTGTTTTCCTTTTAAAATCAAAATGGGAGACAAGCCGAACATGTTTGTACATTAGGTTGTAAAAAGGACAGACGTCAGCAGTGTACAATAACAGACCAATCCCATGCCTTCAGCGTGCAGGGAAAATGACGTCATTGCCTACAAGTGCTACACAGGTTGCTCCAGAGGTACGAAATACAAGCACAGAGCATTGGATCAAATATCTGGCTGTCATGGCAGAGTTTAGCATGGAAAGCTTCAGGTGCAAGCAGGAGTGGCTGTGAATCATTACTGTCAGTAATCACACCTCTGCCATACCACATACCAAACCGACGAACTCTCGAGTGCTTTTTCACCATTCAGGTAGCAGAAACATGAGGTATAATAATGTTTGCCACTAATCTACAAAAACTAAAAAGTTTATTTCTTGTGCTCTTGGTGCCATAAACATCTTAACAAATAGACATATAGTCACACGTTTAAAGACTAACATTTAAGACATACAAGCTCATTCCTGTTGAGTGTCATGTTCTGTGTAATGTTGGCACGTGAGGTTGAGAGAATACAAGTAAGTTCAGAGTAATGTGTATTGGATTGCGAATAAGCATTTGTGTGTGTTTGTGTAGAAAATATGCAAAGGTGTGGCAGTTTTTAGACAAATTACCAGCCTTTAGCCCCGTGCTGTCAGAGCAAAGCTAGATGGTCGACTGTTCCTGACGGAAAGTATCCGTCCCCAGCAGGTTTCGCTCGGGTTCAGAAGCCATTGCTGCCTCTCGAAGTACAACCATGTGATCCTCTGCTGCGTTCAGCGATTGGTCGATCCAGTCCATGCTGCCAGACATGTGACAGGCATTGCGTGTCACCAGCACCAGGTGGCTGACCGACAACAGGAGTGCGGTGGCTCTGTAGGGACAAAAATAAGCTGCAGTCTTGTGGAATTGTGCTTAGACTTGTGGACTCTTACCACTGGGTCACTGGAGTGAAATTCCACAAACAATGGTTCTGTATCGATACCTCCTCCCACAATAATCAATAGTTCAAATAGACTTATGTCTTGTAATAAAGGACATCCTAACACCATTCCAAATTGTAGAAACTATTTCTTATATCTGGGTTTTATTTGCTTTCACATAAATCTCTGATTACAGAGGCTGTAATGTATAGGAGTTATGAATCCTGTTATCAGTTATAATAATCTCCAATACAATAACTCAGTTCCCCAAGTTATTAATCTACCACCTTCCCTGTAAATGTGACATGGTTGGCAGATTTGTGGATACTGTGGGCAGCAGTGACCATCAGAAGTGGTACTGCTTCATACAGTGAAAAAGAAAGTACTGCCTCTTTCTATGGTTCTACAAAACCAAAGTGGAGCTATTTGGCTGGAATGCACAATGCCATGTTTGGCTAAGCAAATCACCACAGGAATCTCATGCTGACCATCAAGCATGGAGGTGGAGGGGCGATGATTTGGGGCTGTTGTGCAGCCACAGGACCTGGACGCCTCACAACCATTGTGGTTCTCAAACTCGGTCCTAAGCACACAAGTAAATCTACAAATGAATGGCTGAAAAAGAACAGAACTAAGGTTCTGGAATGGCCAAAGTCAAGAGTCCAGACCTCAACCCCCTGAGATATGGTGGGACCTTAACAGAGCTGTACATAACCAAATGCCCTCAAAAAAACTCTGAGCTGAAGTAGTTTTTTAAGGACTAGGCCATAATTACTCAGATTCAATGCAAGAGACTGATACATTGTACAGAAAATGTTTAGAAAATTATTACTTCAGGTTATTGCTACTAAAGGGGGTTCTACAAGCTAATGAACTGATGGATGCACTTACTTTTTCATGAAAAGCTTCTAAATGTTGCCTTATTTTTTGACTGAATGAATAATAAAGTAAAAATCTCTTGTACGTCACACAAAGTATGGTTTTAACACATTATTTATGACAGATAAAATGCTACTGCTATTGATTATATCAGAATTTAAGAGATCAGCCTCTTGTTTTTGGTGAAACATTAATGCTGTACCTGGCATCCAGAAGTTTGGGGTCCAGAGGCGGGTACATGGATCTCACAACATCATCCACCCTGCCAAGACACATGACATTGCGAGAAGGGAAACCATGCTCACGCCATGTTCAAATTTTCAGATTGTCTTTGAAACAATACATTTCCAGTACAGTTCATGGACGTACCTGGGGCTGATGCGTTTGGCCACAGTGATGATGTCACTGAGGCTGGCGGGGGTTTTGACCTTTGCTCCTGAGCCCATTGTCATGGCTACAAGCTTCTCGGTGAGAGTATGGCAGATCTGCAGGGGAGATATCAGGGCACAAAATCTCATCAGACATTCAACTGGGTTTCATTAAAGTTCTTCAATTTGAAAATACCATCAGAAATTTTGGTAAAAGCCCTACCTTCAAGATTGAGATACAATGAGACACCAAACCACTGTTGGAAGGAAATAACAAAATCATTTCTGCAAGAGTTCCCACACGTGAACATAGATCAGAAATTATGTGAGTGGAATTGAAATGTAAGTGATTTATGTATATGCTACGAGCAGGAACCTAAATAGATGACTGGGATCTGATATTAAGAGACCAGAGGGGTGACATTTTTGATAACAGAATAATGGACTCCTCAAAGCTAACACGTCTGGGATATGAATTATCTTGCTGGGATGAGAGAGTTGCCCAGTACTGCTAACATCAGGAATAACATCAGCAGCTGAGCAGCTGTTGTCAAAGACAATGGAGGCGATAACAGGTTTGGCTTCGTAGGCCGACGGTCGTGGGACATACGAGGCGTCCTCAATCCAGTCCTCGTTCTCCAGGATGGCGTCGATGTGCGGGTTGGTGATGACCACATCGTCCAGTTCCAGCTCTGAGGGCTCACTCTGGGTTTCCATGGCACTGATCAGGTCCATCGTAGGCCTGTGGAGAGGGGGGGTAGAGTGGGGCGTGACCATTCCATCCTAAAGTCCACCTCCCTGACTGTCTTCACTTCTCAATAGGACCCAGGATCAAATCTCACCATTTTCTAATAATCAAGATCACAGGCAGGTGTGCCGGTACAATAGTGTGAAAAAGCAGCACTTGTAAAAGTCAGTCTTATGATTGATTAATCCATCAGCATACATCCCATTCCTTGTACCTACACTGTCAATCTTAGCCCAAAACTGAACCAGGCCTTGCCTCCAACCAAGAGCTTGCCTCACTTGGGAGAAGCTCACCAGGTGCCTATGCCCTATGGTGTTTCTCAGGTCCCCTATAGCTGCATGTTTAGCCAAGGGCACAGTATTAAACTGTAGAAGGATGAGATGCCTTACATCCATAGGCTAATGACCACACTGAAAACAAACATGCCAGATTATCTCAGAATCCCAGCAGTAAGGCTCAGAGGCTTCTTACTGATCTTCAGCACTGTCCACTGCAGTTTAAACAACATCCTTAGCAGGGCCATGGACAAACAGTAATGGTGCCCTCTAATGTGCCTAATACCACAGTCTGCCATGCAGTACTGGAGAGCAATGCTTCGCTAAATAGGATCACTTTAATCAAAAGCTGTTTTAAACCCATTACTGCTGTTGTACCTGGCAAACAAATGGGAACAACTGGAGATTTGGATTGTTTGTTCAGAGAAAGCTTGGTGTGTCCTGACTATGCTACAGATGGCCTCTTACGATGAATGCAGAACATTTTGTTCTGCACATATATATTGAAATGAAGGAAGGTGAATATTCTCTTTTGACAGTATTTGCATTATCATGTTTCCTTGCTTTTTAGACACCCTTATTAAGAGCTTGCATTAATTGCAGACTGGGTTTCACTCTCACAGATGAGAGAAAAATAAATGGCTATGCCACCTGCCACTTAAATACCACTGATAATACTATCAGAGGATAAATGAGAGGGAAATGAAGCTCAGAATTGCACTCGCACACACAGGTGCAACACAAAGGGAGGCCTTTATCAGTCAGTGAGCCACAGCCAGGCACAGAGAAGGGAGGAGGCAACATTTGTGTAGGTATATTGTGAATTTCATGCATGTTTCCCTGGGTCAGAACATCTGCTAAAAGACAATGAATAAGTATTCATCCTTCAGTGCTTAGCATTCACCCTTTGGTGTTAAGCATTCATCCTTCAGTGTTAAGTATTCATCCTTCAGTGTTCAGGTCCCCATGCCACGGCACAGGGGATCAACCCTTCCAGTTGCTCTGCCCGCCTTCATGTCGTCCCCCTCCCTTTGCTCTCTGGAGACACCCCCCACCATGCCCCCCCCCCCGGGTACTGACTTGGAGTCGAAGTGGTGCAGCAGGTCAGCTGGGCGGCAATAGCGGTGGCGACAGACGACCACCAGGGCAACGAAAGACGCCAAGAAAATGGTGGCCAGCACTCCAATAGCCACTATCACTACCGTCTCCATGCCGACAGCTTCTCCCGCTCCAGCCAACACTCAGCAAGGGAGGGCTAGGATAAGCAACTGATTCAGTGTGCTATGTATCAATTCTCATCTATAAAAAAACAAACAAAAAACAATTCTATTAAATCTGATTTCACCTACATGGAGCTAGTTTTTTTAAACTATTGCTACAATGAAGCTGCAGATTCATTTATATTTTTATGGCAAGAACTGGATGATGTTCAGTAAATAGGATGAGCCAATGAACACTGAATTAATGTAGCATTTATTTTAAAAATCCCATTGTCTCATTTTTTCATGTTGCATGTCAAGGGTCTTAATTTTGAGAAACCTGCCAAAGTATTTCTTTCTTCACACACAATGTACCTTCTTGGTCTGCATGTCCTAGGTAGTGCATATTGGCCAAGTGGGTGCATGTTGTGTGTGAAAAGAAAAGCAATACATCAGTTTTTGAGCCATACTCAAACAAAGGGTAAAATGTTTGAGCTCACTTAGTGGCACAGACAGATTAAAGATTGTAATGTATACAGTCTTGATATTAGTGAGTGTAAATATATGCATTTTAAATGTCTGTCTTTACCATTTTAAATGCCTGTCTCAAAGCTGTCTACAGGACAAGTACAACTCTACATTTCATATGTCACTGGCAATAAAAGATTATGTCCAAGATGGTACACCAATGAAGTTCGAAACAAGATTGTCTACAGTGATATGTATACCACAACACTGTACAAGAGTACACTTCTGTACAAAACCCTGACTAGTAATAACCCTATGAGGATGTTTTGTAACAGTAAAAGGTGACGCATACTATATAGCCTACAGACTTGGTAGCTGTCCATTTGACTTCAATAAAGAGAAACGAAAACAGTACCATCAACTCAGAAAGATGGTCTAGAAAAAAAAAAACTATTCAGGGAATCGAGACGCCAGTTATATCTTACCCTTTCATTGTCCGTAGGATCCGAATAGTGGTGAAATCTGACTGTATGACTCAAGTTGTGCGGTTTCCTCGCTGATCGCCTCCTTGCAAAGCTACAGGCAAAAACAAACAGGCCTGCACCCACCGGACGAAGTTACTCATTAACCGAGCCCAGGCCACCCTGTCATGTGTCACAATGCACCCGAAAGGCTTCACAGAGAAAACAGCCTGACAAGTCACCAAGTAGGATAAAGACATACTCTCTTCTTTCAGTAGACTGTGTACAGCTGAACACAAAAATAAGAAGTGTTTGATGACAAGCACAGGCGATTCAGCCCACCTAGGCTTGTCATTTTGCACGCTGTCTAGGGAGAATCTAGCACTGTGTCAGACATGGCCTTGGACATCCAAAGGGTCTCTGTTTCTATGACATGACCTAGCAAGTTACTCTATGCATTGTCAAAGGATGAATACTACAAGGATGCAAATGCATACCGTGCTATACTATACTGATTGTACTGGTAATTAATTCATGCAATTGAGCCTTTGAGTTGAGGAAGACACAAGTAAACCACATAGCTGTATTTGACAATCACCCCACTGACTCAAATTCTATCTTGATATGTATGATACAGCCCTCTAATGTCTAACACACTAAGTGGTGCAAAAATCACAATGCAGACAGAATTTCTTTGAAGAAAGTAAGGCTGTTTCCACAAAATTAAACTCAAATATATAAAAATATTACGGAACCATTTCTGTACATGAATTGTGAGAGAAATATTTTAGAAAAAATTGAAACACTTAAAATGGCAGGGAGGCACTCTAATTTCCCGAAGACCAAAAAGAAAACACACACTGCTAAATTGCAGCTCATAGCCTAACAACATTATTATTTCACTAATTATAGTAAACAAAATAAATTGTGTCAATTATGAAAAAACAAATCTAATTATTGTTCTCAAAAAAAAAAGTTTATCAATGCACAGCCAGAAAGCATTCATACAGTACGAGATGAAACAAACTGTGAAGTAACAGGGCAACAGCCAAACCTTTTCCCAGATATCTTAAACTTGTGACCTCAAGGACTCCTTTACATATGAATTACCTCATTATTTACGGGTATGATTTATCTGGTATTTGCATTAAAATTCTGTCAAGGGAACCATGTACCAGGAACTTGCCCCCATCAATATAGATCAAGTTTTGAAATTGTACTGGTGCACAGTCACCATGAGCAGGAGCCATCTGGAAAGCCAGTTTGGAATGTTTTAAGACTTTAATAGGATTATTAATCTAGGCACTGGTTTCTCTGAAACCAGACCTTATATCAAATGGGGTTCCTTCTGTCCTGAAAGACGTGAGGCCATATAAGTAAGAGTTAAGGCTGTTCTGACTGATAAGCAGTTATGTACAATATGGTCTCACTCTGTATTACCATGTGACAGCTACCGTACTGAAAACAGTCATTTGCTTTGTTGCTGTAGATTTTTCCCCTTCTGTGATGTACAATCCCCTTCTGCGACAGGCCAAGTTTCCAGGAACAAAACTGCTTTTTGAAACTTCAATAAAAAATACTAAACTACAATTTGGCTGTTTTTCCAATGAGATTTTTAAACTGAAGCCTTAAGCAAAACCATAACATTTCAATCAAGACGCCTTCACAATTTGGCACTGGTTCTGCACTGGGTGGCCTAAACACATGCGTCCAGTCTACAGGTAACAGAGGTTCAGGTTTTTACCTTGTTCTTGACTTGAACAGAAGCAGAAGTCAGATTACACAATCATCAGATACAGTCCAATCCTGGTAAAAAAAGAAAAAGAAATGAAGCATCGACTCATTGTTCAATTAAAATATGCATATATTCATAAATGAAAAATAAAATAACCAACCCTGAATTCAACGCGTTAATATCAAAACCACTACGTCATATTATACAAGTGAACAACTGATTCCCAGAGCTAACGAAGCCAACAAATCAATTGACTGTGCTGAGCTGAGCTAATTGTGAATTCGACACCCCTGAAATTATTCTATTGCAGAAAACAAAAAGCAGGCACGGGGGAAGGACGTTTTTTCTCCTGATTCGTTAAATCAAATAATATTAAACGATGAGTGCTAATAACACATCCTAAACAAACAAACCAATCGCCACAATCAGGACAACACATTGACTGGGTGAAAAGGGTGAAAAAAATGCATTAGCCAAAGCATGCCTCTAGCCCTGCAACAGTAACTATACCAAGAACTTTGTGTGGATATCCTAACTTTGAGTAAATTGCCTACTGTATAAATGAGCACTTAGCCAGTGTTAGTCAGAAACTACTTCTAACGTAGTGATACCTCCACTCAAAGAATATAAATTAAACCATGTATATGCATTGTATCTTTTGTGCTACGCCTTAAAACGTTTCAGCTGAAAAAATATGCTACTGTATGTATAATAGAATGCTAAATGAAGCCTATTATTCAGGAAATACACACAATCAATCGAAATTAATTGTTTATAGGAGGAGGATGATTGACTCACCCACTCATTTTCTCCATTTATTTGTGTTTTCCTTTTGTCGAAAAAAACTTATTCCGTGTACAGGAAGACAGTTCAGGGAACCCATGCAGAGACGGCACGGAGTTATTACGGCAGTGAGCGCGCATTGGCCATTACGTGAACTCCAGTTGTTGGCCCCTGTCTGCCTGCGTTTAAGAGAATTGGGTTTTTGAGGCATCAGGTTTCCAAGCGGCGCTTCGCGGCTTATAACCAGATGTACCGAGGTCGCTTTAACCTACTCGCCCTGAACGAGCAGTGGGTGTTTATTCTACGGGAACGAGCGCTGAAGAATTTCTTCTTTTTTGCCCACCGAATTCTGTAATCCAATCCAGTGACATAGTCAAGGCCAGTGTAATTGGCAAAATAATTCATTATTTTATACATATTGCTCATCTCCTAAACTTTTTCTTTTATAATAGCCCCTAATACGGGTACATCTTGTTCTGCTCCGCTGCGAGAGGGAATAAAATGTTGCAGGATAATCGCCACTTCATAAAAAAAAAAAAAGTATGTGTACGTTTAGGTCCCGACCATAGTACCTTTTAGAAAAAATAAATATTAGAAGCTGAAATATTATTTAAATAAGGGTCACATGAACCACGCGTCAAAATATGACCCATCACTGTTGTTTTCAAAAATAAAAAGCAAGAAGCATGTTACAGTACAATAAAACATTATCAGATAAAGAGTGTAATCATCATATAACATCTCCAGATGATTAATTAAAGGATTAATTTCAAATTATTAATTCAAGTCGGCACAAAGAACATCGTTTTTTCATGTTTGTCACGCAATAGTAGCCTGCAAAGCAGCATTCTAATGGAAGCGATGGTGCTGAGAAAAATCCACTAAGGTATGCTAATAAGGTTTATGAACAACTCCGATCAGTTCGAGATGAAAGACTGATACTGAGTCCTACGCCGTAGCGTAGGCTATAGGTGCTGATGAACGACTTTTTCCGGAGGTCGACATAGCCTACATTTTGATATTTACATATAGGAATAATTTCTATAGCCTTCCCTTTTATATATGAACATCATATATGAACGTCTCTCGGAAACATTTAGCCCAAGCCTCATTTATAGTCTTCTCCTTTTACACAACAACTGTTTTGTTTCTGAAGGTAGCGGCAGGACTGTTTTCCATTATTTACAGTTACAAAGTGAAAACACAACGCATGCAGTGTGAGAACATGAAAAGCAAAAGCCTATTTGACCGCTAGGTGGCAGTTTCTGTACACTGTATTTTAACACTCGCGATGCCTGTAATAAGGTGTGGGATTTTTGAAATGTCATGACATAACACTTTTGAACTTGAGTTTGAATCTCAGTATTAAACTATAGATTACCCATGGTGTGCTCACATGTTGAGCCTGTTTGAAGTGGAGTTGTGGCTTACATATATTAATATATAGTGTCGTTTGGGAAAAAAAGGCTATATGTAGTGGTGCAGAATAACCACAGTAGCGAGACTGTGAATCGGCAAAAATACAAGCCAGGCAAATTTCTGACGCTCTTTGACGCGCAGCGAAGTTCCCCCGACGGTAAGCTCCCATGGCGTTTGACTGAGGAAATCCATCACGATGACGAATGTTATACATTTTTACAGATGGAACCTCAGCTCGCGTCCGCTTCAGCTGATTGAACGCAGAGACAACCATGCCCTTACTTCCTTAGAATGTAACAAAAACAAATTGACACAGCGAAATGTTTTGATAATGATGCGAGTCCTACCAGCGTGTTGTAGTAAGATTGCAAGGAAATCTGCAGGCAGTCCTTTTCATACCATTTCAGTTGTGGGCAGAAATTTGAGATGCTGCGAAGTGGTGCAAAGCAACAATTCATCACAACACTGCATGGTATTTTACATGTGGCTAGAAATATTTGTTTTGTATGCCATCAGAAAAATAAACACAGTCATTGGTTTTCAATGGCTATTCAATGCTCCTACCTAAACATTTTCAGAATGTGACAGTTTTTTAATATGTTTGAGCTGGTTATACAGAAGGTAATTATTTAATATCTAACGTGAATTTGTGTCACACTAAAATTCTACAGAGTAGAACTGTACATGGATTATGGTGCCTGTTATATTTATTTTGGCAGCCTTCAAATTTGTTTCCTTATTGGCCCATTTCTCTGCTCACATTTAGGCTCTGCAAAGACATGCACTGTAAGTAATTATGTACACTCTGTCCATTATTGAGTTAGTAGTGAAGACCCGCTGCCCTCTGAGGTCATGCGACCTAACTTCATTTGTGGACAGAAGCAGTTTAGAGCTTTACAGATGGTCCTCCCCTCCGTCTGGACATGAAGCTGCTCAGATGGCTGGGGACTCATGGGTCCATGGTGATCCCAGTATCAAGGGTTCTCTGCCACCTTCCTTCCATAGACATGCTCCTTTCCTTACAGTATCAAGGGTCCTGGGCAACCTTGGGCGTTCCGCTCAGCCCCAGGGGCATGACTTCATGGAGGTCACCTGGTGCCCTCGATCCTTTCTTGTTCAAATGACTATGCCTCTCTCGATGTCTAGTGGGCTGCTCCAGTAGGAAGTGCAAGCTGTTCCCTGGTTGGGTCTGAGGCAGCCTGTGGCACTTTGGCAGCCATGTTTTAACACTGGGATCACCGTGTAGGCGTTCATCCTGCACCGAACAAGCAAGCTCACGTTTTCTTTTCTGAAGTGACGCAGGCAGAGGGCTGAGGTCCTTTATAGCTGCCAGTGTTTTAGTGAGCAAGTCTCTGAGCATCAAGCTTCCTCTTTTCGCACATGGGTCCTCCTAACCCTCTAGGCCATTCAAGTTCTAACCTTCATCTTGTAATTAGCTCAATGAATTAGTTGCACACCCACACACACACACACACACACACAAGCACACACAGCCTGGAATTGTATTAATAATCTCAAGAAAACATAACTAAGCAGATGAATCAGTTTACTTTCCTCAAATGAATGAAAATATTAAAATCTTTAATACTACAAAAAATGCACTGAGAAAATGCAACACAGAAAAACTGTGTATCTTAAAAATTTATATACATGTGTCAAAAACATTCAATTCACACGTGTATTTAGACCCTTATGGCAGCTTGGAACAATTTCTGTGATCCCGAGGGGAGTTTAAGCCGAAATGTAATCAAGCCATTATGAGCATTAAAGTTAAGACAGAGACCCATCTGAAGAAGACCATGAAAACTATTGCTCCACATTGGCTGCACAACTCTTTGGCAGATTCCCAAGACAAAAACCAGTGACAGTTGGGACCATATTTCTTTCATGAGACAAAACAGAAATTTAGAAAAATATGCGATTATTTGTCACGTCTATGCAGTGACTTTGTGGACTTTGTTAGCTCTGTATTACAAAGTAAGTGTGTGCATGCTTTTGTGTGTATTGTACAGACCTGTATATAGACATACTGATGGTTGGGGTGAGAATACATTTCACCATAATATATTTTTGAAAAATATGCAGTTATTTATCAAGTAATTAATGTTGCCTTGTGAGATATATTTACAATGTTTGGAACAAAGACTTTTTTTGCCTCCACGACGGCACAGGCGTGGCCGGAGGCATTATTTTTTCGGGTTGTCCGTCCCTCCGTCCGTCCGTCCTTCCATCTGTCCGTCCCAATTCTCATGAACGCGATCTCAGGAACACCTTAAGGGAATTTTTTTCAAATTTGGCACAAACGTCCACTTGGAATCAAGGATGAACTGATTAAATTTGTGGTCAAAGGTCAAAGGTCAAAGTCAATGTGACCTCACGTCCATCCCATTCTCTCGTGAATGTGATCTCAGGAACGCCTTGAGGGAATTTCTTCAAATTTGGCACAAATGTCCACTTGGACTCAAGGATGAACTGATTAGATTTTGGTGGTCACTGTAACCTCACAAAACACGTTTTTGGCCATAACTCAAGAATTCATACGCTATTTATGACAAAGTTTCACACAAATGTCTAATCGAAAAAAATGATGAAGCGATGACATTTTATATCCAAACTGGCTACTGGTTGGCGGAGGCATACAACCGCGAGGCAGTGTCAGGACTGGTGAGGGAATGGACCCAAATGCAGAGTAAAAACCCAAGAACTCCAAAAGGAAAGTTCACACAAAGACTTTAATAGCAAAAACTCAGGAACAAATGCAGGGAACCGAAAAATGCCTCGCAGGGCAAATCCCAAAACTCAAAAGTTCTTCAAAAAACAGGCAAACAGAAAATCCAGAAATCCAAAAAGAAGCCAAACAGAGGCAGGGCAGAAACAGGCGGACAAAAACAGGCACGGGGAAACACGGGTAAACTCTCAGGCAAAAAAACACAGAGGCAGGCACACAGGCAGACATTCAGTGAGAACCACACAAGGAAACACAAGCAGAAACACAAGGAACCAGCATCCGAGTCAGGGAAGAAAAGAACTTAAATAGACAAGACACTAACGAGACACAGGAGGGCACAATGCACAATCAGACCACAGAGAGGGAAGGGAAAATGAGATAAACCAAAAAACAATAATAGAATAATTGAAAACAATAATACAATTAAACAAGGAAAAGGAACAGAACTACAAACTGAAGTGCCGCCATCTGGCGGCCCAAAAAAGGAAACGCAGACAAACACAGAACCATGACAGGCGGTATTTCTAGTCTTGAAAATTCTCTGTACTCCACAATTTTATATTTGTAATCAAACAATTCACATGTGGTTGAAGTGCAGATATTCAGCTTTTATTAAAGGGTATTTTTATATTTTACCATGTAGAAATTACAATACATTTTATACAGGGCATCATAATGTTTGGGGCGACTTTCAAACGACGACTGAAGACCCACCTCTTCAGGCTGCACTCTCCCATCCCTCCTTCCCCCCCTGTAAATGACTAAACTTAGGTTAACTAGCAGCTGTTAATAGGTGACTTAGTTGATGCGCCATCTAACGATACTTGTATTTTATTTATTTTTATTTATTCTTATTTTTTCCATAGATGCTTGTTGCCGTTCTCGTTGTATGTTAATCAGTTACCACAGGGCCCAAGTTGAACTATGCGTTTGTTCCTGTACTTGACCGGTACTCTTTCTAGGGGTTTCGTCATACTTGTTCCTGGTTATGGTTATACACTTTGTTGTACGTCGCTCTGGATAAGAGCGTCTGCCAAATGCCTGTAATGTAATGTAATGTAATGTAATGGGGCATGTTAATCTTATGTAAATGAAAGTAGTCATTTTTAGTACGTTATATCATATCCTTCGCATGCAATGATTACCAATTTACAACTTTAAAAAAATTGTATGCAACTGTGAATTGGGAAAATGTGGGTGCTATTAGTTTTTGCCTTACAAAATCTTTCTGATTTTTTTTAACCAAAAAGTAAAGTTGATCCTTTTGATTTACATATTCAACAACATTATATAATTGGTTTCACATTTAAACATTGTTAGAAAGTTTCCGCATACGTTCAGATTTTTTAGTGCATTACTTTGTAATTTTAAGTTAGGTAAAATCAGTTAGTAATTGTCTGCTCCAACCTCTAGTGAGAAGAGCATTTTGGGGTGAGATCTGTTATAAAGGAGATAAGGGGTTGTCAGCAGAATCTCTCTTTAGCTCCCAAGTGAAAGGTGGTTTTCTAGCAGCAATTGCTATGGCTCTATTTAGTTTGAATCATTGTGGCAGTTTTGTGGCTGTTCTTCCCATTTCAGGCTTGCGACTGAGTTGTTCGGTTGGGCTAGCACAGTTTAAGATTTGCCTTTTTTTGTCTTGTTGTATTTGTCTGCTGTTGGATAGCTGTGCTTGTTTTCAGTTGTATCAGTCAGTTTAATATATGTGATAATTATTCACTATGAAGTAAGTACACATATATATATTTTACATGGAGTAAGGCAGATATTGATATAAATACCCTCAAATTAAAGCAGACAGTCTGCTCTTTAACATTACATTTATTTTTGTAAAACCTTTCATTTCAAAGCCAGTGTGCTGGAGTACAGAGCCTAAACACCAAAATTCTGTCACCATCCTAATACTTACAGACTGCATTGTACCTGTTTGGAAACAGTAACTGCCCTGAGGTTCCGTCACACATACAGTCAGCGCCACCCCAGTATATGTGAATGGACACTTTTAAGCCCTAAGACCAGTGGACCCCATGGAAACACCTGAAGGCAATGAGGAAGTGTTGTCAAGGATGACAGATGGACAAGTTTCTTGGGTGACAGCATGTTGCCACACTGAAGCACAGTAATGATTCATGTCTCTCCAGCTTGGGCAAGAACAAGAGAAAAATGCCTTTTCCTTCCGCCTTTACCTATGTTGTTAACAGCTAATTTCATACCACACACACCTGGTACCCATTTAGTTATTAAAATTGTGTCTCTCCGGGTTGACCTTTGGAGAGACCTACTATTAACTGTGGCAATGCAATTTGCTATTACTGGTTGGATCAGAATTGAACGCAGGGTTCTAAAACCAGTTGTTATCAGCAGACTGCTCACAGCTTCACACATAGAAACTTTTATTACAACAGAGCTGCGTTCTTCCAGACTCACAGAAATTGAGATGGTAAATGAATTTGAAATTTCTGCCGTTCATTCTCTATGGGATTTTAAAAATCAATAATGTTAAATGTCTCCAAAACTATTTGGAATTTTGGAAAGTTGTATTCAAGCACACCAACCAGGGCCACGTGAAACAGTTGAAAGTTTGTTTTGTGTGTCTAGCTCGAAAGCTGTCCGAGGAGATATTTTCTTTTGTTTTGTTATTTTATTCAAATCTTTTGTTATTCTTTCATTTTTAAAAGCTTGGTGGTGGCATTCAGCAGTAAATTGGTACACTTTATCAACGCCTCTTCTCTTAACTGCAGCGATTCAACACATTCAAACTAGCAACAACTCAGTCATTTTTACAAATACAATTACACTAATAATAAGTTCACTGTCAAATAACAATAGTGTGTTGCTTCATTATCACACTAATTAACAAAATGGGCCCAGCTTTGTGTGCAATGTCCAGAAACACACCGATGCCTGATTTATTCACCTCACCGCGAAGAAAGAAAAATTGTGTGTTTTTCAGGGTGGCTGTTTTTTTCCCGGCTTCATAAACAGAGACAGATGGGATGGAGGCAAGCTAAGCATGTGGTGTGGAAGCTTGCCCTTCTTTCAGTTTGTTGATCCTTTGCATTGATGTCGGGGAGTCCTTCACTACAGTTTTTACTGCCATGAAGTTTTTTTGCAATTTCTGTCTGAACCGTGGCCATGCCTGAGCTGTGCTTTGGAGGTGAAGACTGCGTGTGGCTGGGTGATTTCCCAGACAGATGGCTGAGCTAGAGATGTAGCCCTGGAACTGGGTCTCCTAAGATTTATTTTCAATGGCGTGTATTGAATCGCCATTCCCTCATTGGGATCATTGTTTTTTGGGATTTTTTGGGTGGCAGATCCCCCCCCAGAACTCAAAATAGCACATGGGATTGGTGGAAAATGTGGGTGTGTGATTAAAGTAAACAAACACAATAATGTGATATTTAAGCAAGTGATCGAGCCCTCTGAGAGGATTATCACATAATGAGAGAGAGAAAGCCACTCAGGGAGTTTGGTTAATTAGGATGAAGTCCACAGATAACGGCCATCTTTACAGATTTGCTGTTCCCTGCAGTAGCATATACCTCTATGCGGAGTTGTGTGTGAAAAGCAGTTGGATCTCTAGCCTTCTAGTTGGACCGACTACAGTTTGAGTGTTCAGTTTTTTTGGCTTACTTGGTATTAAGTCATTTCTAAAAATGTTAGTCTGATATATGAATTACATTTCCTTAGTGAGACTAAGCCCTTGCAAATATTTAACTGTTTTCACAATATTTTTCTCAATATCTAAAGCCATCCAACATTTGCAAATACATATTTACAAATTACCGGCATAGTGGTGCAGTGTGCGTTTGAGTTTTCTTCAGTTTACTCCCACAGTCCAAAGACACGCAGGTTAGGCTAATTGCCCATGGGTAAGGAGTGTGTAAGTGAACGGTGTGTGTGGCCTGCAAATGGTGATCTGTCTGTCTGCGCTTTCCTGCCTCTTGCCCTATGCATCTTGGGATAGGCTCCAACTCTCCGGGTGGCCCTGACCAGGAACAAGTCAGTTGATGGATAAATCCATTCCAATCGGTCATCCTGAATTATTCACACAAGTGTCGGGTGACCATGGGATAAATTGGATAATGACAAGCTGCGCGGTTATTTTAATGCACAATGTGTGGGGTGCTCTTTGTAAAAATGTGTACATAGGCTACTGGCTACGTTTACACCGCCTGGTAAACTGACTCAATTTATTTATTTTTGTTGCTAAAATGGCACAGATCGGATACGTAGGCTATTATGAACGTGTTAACTGGAAAAAAACACATTGAATCGGATATTTTCAGATCCGTTTTTTCCGGTTATTGTAATTCAGAGGCCATTCAAAACCGTAAATGTTAAAAGAAGTGAAATACTTATTACCGGCAAACATTCTTTCTCTTCGTTAGCTATTGCGATACCGACTGACGTCAGTAGATGGCAGTAGCCGCCAATCAATGTGAGATTCGCAGGCACCGGAAGTATTGCTTAGTAGCGTTGCTCGAAAATACTAGCAAGATAATCAAGTTAAGAGCGTGTGTCTACGTATGCCGTTCAATGAAACGTTTATGTTTTACTTGCAGGTAAGACATCATTTTGAATAGTTTTGAATAACGTTGTATATGTACAAACTCCTGTTGACTGTTTTATATGCGTATTCACGAACATGTTGTGAAATGTTAGACTAACTAAACGGGTTAGCAACATAGCTAGCTTGTGTTCTAGCCTCAGGCTATATTGTTGTTTAGTTACCTAAGCTATGGTGGGTTTGTGACTAACTACATGTTATAGTGCTTATTTGTGTCTTGTAAAAACGGTGCTTAATTATTTCTAATTACATAATTAATTTATGTTAGGGAAAAAGATAGTGATACGACATAACGTGGAGTATAGTAGGCTAAGACAGTGTTTATCTCAGTGCTTATTTGTTTCGTCCCTTCTGTCGCGAATACTGTTTGTCTATAATTTATCTCTTCTTAATTTTCACATAATTTTACCAATCTTAATTGCATTATCTGGGAAGTGCTGATACAAGAACATACCCACATGTGGCAGTATTGCTTTTTTATCTATTGTTTTGTTTTCCCCCTGTATATTTGTATTATTTTACTTTTATTCACAATTTTTCCACTTAATGCATTTCTGGGAGTGCTGTAAAGAAACACCCACATGCTATTGAGACGACAGTAACACAGAAGGGTAAATTTAATAAATTGTTTTATTCAGTTATTTCTGGGGGTGATAGTGAAGGTGGGCTGAATTGTAAACAAATAGCAGGTTTCAGAGCTGTGTCTGGTCACAACCAAATAGCTCCTCTGTACATTTTATGAGCATGGAGCAAGCAGGCAGTCCTCACACTGGATTCTGAGCAAGCCAGATTCACCTTGATTGTCATCTATTACAACATATTAGGATGTACTCAGTGTTCAGTGAACATCAGTCAGCAAAACCTTGGAAAATGCTGTGCTAGCTGTGCTTTTTATTGTAAAACACTTAAAGCATACATCTGCCCCATCCAAAGGAGAATCCTTTAAGTGATTTGATTGATCTGGTTCATTACGTTTCTCTTATAAAAACATGGATATCAAGTGCATTTTAGGTGGTGCAGATATTTGTTTCAATAGTGATAATATTATGATATACAGTCAGCAAAACAGGGAATTAGGGCAAAATATGGCAGTGCATTGTTGAGTAGGAGTGCATACATGCATACACAGACACACACACACACACACAGAGGAAAATTTAGAGTTGTGTCAGGAACGCTGTTTACTGTGGGAGGAAACCCAGAGGTACGTGGACAGAATGTGCACACAACACCGCAAGACCCAGATTCTCACCCAGGCCCGCTTTGCTGTGGAAGGACACCGCTGTGCGTGCACTTCACTGTCAATAAACACATCAAGATCGCAGGACAGATTTCAACTGATTTTCACACTGCAATAAATGAGCTCACATCATAAACATGCCTTCCGGGGAGCAATTCCTTGCAGGATAAATTAGCATGATCAACCATTAAAACAGCTCAGTGATGTGTGCAATTCTTTTCACCTCCTACAGTGACCCTGTGGCCTTAAATTGTTTGATTTTACAGATTAAGAGTATAGGCCTAATGTTCAATTTACAGTTAATAGGAAGATGTGGAATGTTTGTGAAAGTAGGCTCATCAAATTAAAATAAGACTGGGAAATGAAGTACCGTAATTAGGCTTGTTAGAAAAACATCTTTTCAGACCAGCAGATCGTAATTGCTGTTTCACTGTTCACTGTTAGGGGAGCTGGTCTCTCTCTAGTTGCTTTGAGTTCTTTGTGTAGTTGAGGTGGGGTTTCATGATGGTTTCTTTTGCTAGATGCCACAAGATATTTGTTTACTGCCTCTTGGTCTTCCTGGTATTCTCTTGTTAACATTACTGCCCATCAGCTGGAACCTTCTGAGTGTGTACTGAACACTGCATCTGAAAATGTCATGCTTCTTTGCAATGTCTTGCTGGGAATAGCCTTGCCCCAATATGTTTACGTGGCCCCGCACATCTAAGCCTGACTCTTTCTTTGCCATATTTTTTGCTACTTTAGTATCTTTACTGACATGACAGGCCAATGGTATTAGACTAACTGCGGTTTAAAAAACGTAATGTAGATAATATTTCAGTCAATTTAACTACCCCTCCACCTCCCTCCCAGCCCCCACCTCCCACTTTGAAAAATGATTGGATAGACTTCCAATAATTTACGTGTACTTAAAGCCAAGGGAGGCTATTTTGAGGAAAGTTTAAGATTATTTATCAACTTTTTATGTTATTGTAGGTAGAAAGCAATGTAGCCTACTTTGCTTTGTTATTTAGTAAATACACATAAATTAACTGAATTATTTTTTATAAAACCAGAGGTGGCCTAATACTTTTGGCCTGCACTGTGTATATTTTGCATAAATGTTGTACTGGCTTGCAAAATTTGGGGAGAACATCAGCAGCTCTCGCGCTTTCACGCAAACACACGTGTTACATAAACCAAGCAATACACAATGGAAATATTTTCACAAATTCTTGCTGTTGTGTCTCCCAGCAGATACTTTGGCAGCTAATTTGAAACATTTAGTGAAACACAGTATATAAGGGTCGAAATATAATATTTTAGTTTTTACCACACGTGAATGTGCCTAAAGAGTGCTCACCTGTGATTGGTGTGGGTCAAGAACTTATATAATGCATTGACCTAATGCATTATTGCATTATGAGATGAGATGAGACCATTGAGGTTTGTCTGCAAAAAGATAAACCCCCAGTCCTGCAGACTGACTGTTTGCTATGAACAAAAAAAACTATTGTTCTTGTGTTGCTTGGTAACTTATCAATTTGCTCCCGTGTCCTTTATTTAATGCGTGCTTCGCTGAACTGTACAAAAGGTGATGGATACCGGAGAACCCGGCTCAAGGAGGTAATAACAGTTTAACTAAAGACACTGATGGGTTGTGGTCAGCTCCATTTTCTGGTGGGTGTTCACAGTGTCAAAATTCATTATCAGCAGCCCTCCCCTTCCCAGTGGAATTACACAGACAGGGGCTCAACATTGACATGATTGGCTGCTTTTGCCCCAGTTGCCCTCCCTGCTTTTGTTTGAGGGAGAAATAAAGTGTTTCAAGCGGCGCCGTTCGCCAAAACAATCATGGGTTGTCGATACCCAGACAGACTCAAGGTCAAAGTTCGCTTGAATGGTGCACGACACTCCATGGCGAGTAATGAGTTTTCCATGCCTTGTATTTCTGCGAACGTAGAAACATGAGTGTTTACTGAACGGCGGCTTGCTAAATGATTAGAATCTCAAGGACGTGGCTGTAGGCTTCCTGCTCAAGTTCCTCAAACAAGTCCACTTCAATCAATAGCAACCGTCCTCCTATCCATCGGTTATGGAAAAAGAGGCAGAACAGCATGTTGTGTAAGGCAGTGCAGCTGGAGGGGATTCAAATAGCGCAGAAGTGGTGAAAATTATAATGAGGCATGGCCGACATGTTGTTGGGAAGTGGTCAGAGTTTTATTCTGTTATATCTCTGACTCTCCGGCAGTTGCAGTGAGAGTTAAAGATTAGCGTCACAGTCAGACCTGGGTCAAATAGGTATTTGGTTTGGATTCAAATACTTTTCTGTGCTCTATTGATCTTGCCTGGTGTAATTGAGACTACTAATATCACCAGAAGGTTTGCACTTTTTGAGAGTATTTTATTGGTTCCAATACACCAGACAAGGTCAGTAAAGCGTCAAAGTATTTGATCAAAACATAGTTTTCCAGTCGTCGTGTCACATCTCTGGTTTCAGAGAACTGAACAATGTAAAGACAAATACTTCAATAACCTTCCGCTTTGTCTTACGCGAAACGAAGTGTATTTCGTAATGGGCTGATTTAAGGATGTCAGTGTCTGGCTTCCCTAAATGAATCAGTCTGCCAGTCTGCAGCAGGTCTAATGGTCCTGCTTTCAGAAGCCCAGCCAGAAACAGTCTATTGTACTGTTAATCTGGACTTCTTACTTGGGTTAGTTCATGATCACTCACTCCCAGGTCCTACTTTATAATGAATTTCAACTTATCATAACTCTTGTAGACCTGCCAACCTGCATGTATTTTGTGTACCAAGCACGGTATTCTTGGTCAAAATACACAGGCACGAAATACCAGCTGAAACTACGCAAAAAACAAAAAAAAAAAAACAACAAAAAAAAATTATTGTAATTTAATTACGGAAAACAATCAATTAATACAAAACAATACCGTACATTTATGATGAGTGGAACCCGGCATGGTCTTCTGCTGCTGTGGTTCTTCTGCTTTAAGGTTTGATGCGGTGAACATTCAGAAATGACCTTCTGCTCACCACTGTTATAAACACCTGTTATTTGCGCGCCTGTTATTTGAGCTTGAACAAGGCGGCCCATTCTCAGACATCTCTCATTAGCAAGGTGTTCTCACCCACTGAATCTGCCACTCACCGGATCATGGCACAGTCGAAATTTCTTAGATCACACATCTTGCCCGTTCGTTTGGTTGAACAACAACTAAGCTTCTTCACCATGTCTGCATGCTTTATATATTGAGCTGCAGCCACATGATTCACTGTTTGGAGGAGCAGGCTATTTGCATTAATGAGCAAGTGTACCTAATCAAGTGGCCACAGAGTGTACCCACAGTACAGTATATAGCTACAGATACAAAATGAAGTGTTAGTTATTGGATAATGTGTATATGCTGCACTGTATTCATCTTTGAGTCCCTCCTGCAGGGATGCATCAGTCTTTAATATTTGTCATTGCTGTCTATTTTAGTATTTTAGTTAACCTTTCTTCAGTGGCTGGATGACTTCTAGTGAACCCAGCCAGAGTGTGTATCCCAGCTGGGTGTGTAAGTGCAAGAGTTCTCTGAAGATGATTTGCTGCAACCATATTGGGGTACTTCATAAAGGCTGTTGTTATGAGGTCCTTGTAGGCTACATCATTGTCGCCCCTTCTCCATGGCAATACTTGTCCACATCTGGACTCCACAGGATGAGGTTGATGAGGATCCCTTGATGTGTCATCAGAATCACTCTTGATGGAGTACCAGGTGTTGGAACACATCTAGTGTCCCTAATCTCCAAATGTGAAACCCTTTCCCTGACCTCCATGAGTACCAACTCTCTCATTTTCTCTAGATGGCATTCTGTAAACATACTGTATATCAACCACCTGGGTTGCATTAACTAATCAGCCCAGGTGCTTAAAGGTGTGCTGCTCTCCACAGTTCCAGAGCAGAGACTGGGAGAACACCCTGAGAGAGCGAGTTTTGATTTTCATTTTTGTTTCATTTCAGTTTTGTTTGTCCCAGAACGACAAAGCAGTTAAACCTGCCACTGAAGAGTAGGAGGAGCTGGTCTCCTGAAAAGTGGTGAACGGTGAGCCGAAAGGCTGCTGCTCAGTTTTGCTTTCTTTTGTCTTTATTATTTTAGTTTGTTGTTTTAGTTAATTGTTTTTGTCCGGAACCTGTGATGGGGTAAGGGTGAGGATGTTCATTTATTTCATTTTATGTTTGTGTGGGTGCGCTCTCTCTCTCTCTCCATGCGGCAACCAACGGTGTTTCCTGGAACTTCCGCTTAACTATATAACTAGAGATTCTCAAACAAGCAGCGGTGAAAACATAAGGCAGATCAATACGCAGCACAGAATACAACTCCCCCCCCCCCACACACAACTGCACACTTCATATGGCAGTGCTAATTAACTGATTAATGCCAGGTGTGCTCAATTATCACTGGGCCAAAACATCCCTTCCCCTGGCAGTGGCTGCATCCCACACTTTGGTGAACATTAAAAAAAATAAAAGCTGTTATATTTTTGGGCACTGTATTAAATGATTGTATTTGAGATTTATTTGAAATAGAATTAAAAAAATATTTGAAGTATTTGAAAATACTTTAAATATTTCATATTTGTTATTATTTGTCCCCTGTGTTCCCATGACATTTATCAAACAACTAATCATACGTCGTTTGTATTTTTTTCCCCTGCTTTGGCATTGCCTAATTCTGACTGTTACTCTCTGTTTAGGGATGCACCAAAATTTTTGCCCGCATATAATAAATCAGCCAATACTATGAATACGATGATTCTTCTCAACAGTAGCTCTTCATAGTTTTGCCACAGTTTACTCCTATAAAGCAGTGCTTTCGTCATGGCCCAAAAGCATCTGTTACGCCAAGAGCCTCAAACAAACCAAGAAGTGAAGATGACACTCTCTTGGAGGCTGTAAGCAGCCATTTCGATGACAACTGAGTCCCTGTGCAGCATTACAACAGTAATTGATGCATGTTATAAAGACAAGCACTTTGATGTGGAGAAAAAATGGCTTAATGCAATGTTATCTGGGCACAATTGAATTTATTGGAAACACTGACTGGAGACTAAGTACAGTATGCAGCACACAGCACATGCAGCAAAAAAATGTCTTGAACTACAGAGGTGAGGCATATACACTTTATCTCTCTGATATGTTGGATGAGATTTCTGAAAAGAACAATCCAAATGCAAGTGAACCGTAGCTTGCAAAATCCCCTATCCCCAGAAGTGAGAGTCCTCTTGGATCTATCTGACCTGGTACATATTTCAATTTACGTATTATGGTAAACTCCTCGACATGTATTTTGTTTTAGCTTGATTTGGCTCCTGATCTCAGATCTCTCGGGGGGAAAAAATCCACCAGAGTTTCTGGCTGTTCACCAGATGAAAGGTGTCTTCTCCACAGACAACTGATGAAAGATAAAAATCGGTGTCAGTGGTCTTGTTGAGAAATAAGGATTGTACGTGTTTTGTGGTAATCTCCCATAATGGATTCGTCGAGATGAAGCTGTGGAACATGAAGTGGAGTTTAGAAGAGAGCCAGCTCTGTTATCGGTGGAAGTGGAAACATCCTGAATTTCCAGAAGTTTCTGCAGCTCAGCTCTCAGCTGACGAAGACCCAAATGAATGGTTGACGGTCTTCAAAAGAACTAAGCCATCTACAGAGAACTTGGCCTCCATTGAAACAGCAATGGAAAAAGAATTTCAGTCATCACAGAAATTGGATCAGCACCCAGTCACCTGCAGTTGTTGTCATTTTCCAGCAGTACCTCGGTTTCGCTGACATGCCATGCCTGGTAAGATTGTGTCAAGCTATGAGACGGATAATATGACACTTTAGTAATCAGTCTCTCAACTGGCTGCCAGTGGTTTTAGTGGAAATTTTAATTGGTCAGTTGCTAGTGTTGCATTTATCTGAGACGGTAAATTACAGCTGTTAATGACTTGACCCAATTTTAAGTTACTGTCCTCGTTCCACCAACTCTAATCAACTTGTTTTTTTTGTTCATTTCACTACTTCTAAGTGAATTTCATCCCAAGTCAGTGTTCTGGGTGTCGATCAGCTTTTTCAAAAGTGTATCTTTTTTTGTTTTATGTGATTTTTCAGCTAGATGGCAAGTCTGGAAGGCCTTAGTTCAAACTGCCATCTGTTATACATATCCTTCAATGTAACAAACTCCTCTCCATCATGGTTATTATGCTTCATTTGTACAATAGTCTGTACAATACAATAGTCTCTAAATTTTGGTGTATGATGTGAAGGGAAGCATAATCCCCATAAACAACTAGCACAGAACGTCTGCAATTTTCAGACCAGGCCATATCAAAGACTCTGACATACAAACGTCACATTCAGGAGACAGTGTTGCTGGAAGCATGGAGAGCCACTTAATACCAAAACATGTCTACACAATGCATATCCAGTTATGACCAGATGCAGACAATGGAGATCTGGTCTGGTGGATGAAACGTTATTTGTCGATGTTACAGACGTTACAGAGATCATTTATCTTTCTCACTGTGACTGTAGCTGGTCAGATGTCCCAAAACACGCACATTAATGTGTAAGAATTTGACATGGTTTGCGCCATTTTAAACACATCCTTTCTATAAATGTTTCCCTAGCTCCTTTCTGATGTAAACTGAAAGCAATGTGATGAGCAAATGATTTTTTTTTTCTGAGACGCAATAGGGGGAACTTTAATTTAACCACGGCGCTCATGATCCATTTAGTTTCTCGGAGCAACCCCAGGGGAGGTTTGCTTGGAAAATGGTACTCTTCCCATGTCTCTCCACGCATTGAAAACCATCCATCCTCACTCCCATGTTAGTGAAGCCATTCGGCTGTGTTATTTGCTCAATTGAGGAAGCAGCAGAAATGTCTTTCCTTCACTTCGTGCCGGACACGGCTATTCATCATGTTTCCACCCCCTCCCCCGGACTCTCCTCTCCCCATCCCCCCCAGGGGTGATTCCATCTGCAGTGCATGCACAGCTGACAAACAGGTTGCCTCAAACGGCACATGCAGCGAGCTAGCTGCAAATGAGATCCCCATGCGCAGGCACTCCCGTGTTCCATAAGGGTCGATGATGAGAGAGCAACAGACCTCCCTCTCCTCTCTTTTCAGTCGCGGTAATCAAGTTCAGCATCAGGCAACTCTCCCCCTTGTGCCCCAGGGCATCGGTTCCAATTTGTGCTGGGATTACTGTAATATACCTCAAAGCATTTCCCAGAGACCAAACACACCTGACCCCTGGGTCAGCCTGACAAGCCCCTGTTTCCCACCTTAATGCATAACTAATGACATCTCTTTTCATTTGCATCTGCCTCTCTCTCGGCTGTGGTGGGCGTGATGAAAGCTCTGCAGTGATGCACTGGAGTGCTTAGCGATTTTCATGTCTTGGTAGTCATTTGACTTTTTGCCCTGGAGTGAAGTCGGTGTCAATGCTAAAACATTGGTTTGAAGACGCGGGTGACTCGGTGCTGAAAACATTTTTAAATTGAATCACTGGAGTAACAACTGCAGTTTACTGTGCCCTGGTGCCTACCACTATGACATAAGGTATTCGGTAACGACTCTTGCCTGGTTGAGGATAACTCCAGTGGGATGGCCCTTTGTGGTTGACTGCTGTCTGTAACCGGAGTTTGGACCGGAATCACTCTCTTGCTTTCTTAGTCCACTTCCTCTTCACTTGGTGTTTAGGCCAAGTAGTCCACCATAGTGCCACACATGTTTTATACTTAAAATACCCTATGTTTTATTCACACTATGATTCTTAATGAAGGTTTTGGTTGGTAAAATGAATTTCTAGTGCTAAATTGCAGTTCAGAACTTCCATTGCCATAGCTTTGTCCCTGGACACGGCACTTCCCAAATTTTCGGAAGGCGCATTAAACTGGAACATTTCAGGTTTAGTGAGATGGAAGTTTCAGCGTTAGCAACATGGCAATGTGTATGTGCTTTGTCTGTGTTATAGCCTTTCCTTGCATTGGCTGCTCTCCACACCATTACAGACAGCACACCAATCCAACGTTTAATGTCAGAGGGTAAAAACATGTCTAGAAGACTGAAAAGGAAATGCACACAGAAAGAATATTATTGCCAAGATGGTGTGTCAGCTCTAGTTTTGTTTTCCAAAAATAATTTTCTTTGATGTATTATTCATGGTTCTGCATTAAACTAATACTACAGACTCTACCTCACAGAAAGCAGCAGATTCTCTGGAACCTATTTTCTTTAGTGCTCATTGTATTACATGAATGGTGACTTTATTTTATATGAATTTCTGAACAAATGAAATTAACAAATTCAATAATTAGTACTACCTTTGGTTATGGAAGCTAGATCAGTCAAGAATTAATTGAGATAAGATTATCTTTGGAAGAATCATGAACGCACAATTATTTGAAACTTTATTCTTGGGTTTCTCAAAGGACCATATCGATCTCGAAATTTGACCTCCCATGATCACTGGTTCAAGAGAATTTTCAGCAACCATTGCAGAATTGAACCTCGTAAAGTCCTGCCTGTTCTTCACTCCCTCCCTCAGCTCGCTCACACCGATGTGATTGTCAGACTGGACGTTTACAAGGACATGAATATCAATGCAGCTGGCAAATTGAAATCACGGCGAATGAGAAACATGGAAAGGTATAAGGTGTAAATATTTGTGACACCGTACGTGTGCAATTACCTCTGAAATACCGAGGTTCATGTATTTTAGATGAGACAAGATATTAACGCAGGAGCGCTTCTCTGCAGCCTATCTACACTTCTCAGACTGAGGTATTTACCTGTGTGATCGAAACGCTGAAATACCGAAGGTTTTTTTGGTGATGGAGGGAATAGACATGCTCAATTAGCATTGCCTTGCTCTTTTTGTTTCCACTTTGTCCATGTAAATAAAAATGTTGTGACAGGCATTCCGGCTGGTGTCCTGTGAGCTGTTCATGCCTCGCAGTGCTGTTGACATCTACCACATGGCTTATCGATCCTTCCCTCTCTGTGACTGATGCTGTACTTAAGAATTCATTAGGCGAAGGAGCAAGGGGACTACTGAGGCTGGTGGCCCTTGGTTGTATTAGTCCTTATTTACAAACCCAGGAGCTGTTTTTCATTGTAAGAAAGATGGCCACTACAAGATGGTGCTGTTTACAATCCCTCAGTGTCCTAATGTGCACACGCACGCACATGCACACTAGCTCATGCACAAAGTTAGAAACACATGCTTTTACAAATGCACATGGGCATACGCATCCCATAGCAAGAAACAGCTCTAAGGTTTACAGCTTTTGGCAGAGCGCACCGCTCTTGTGAATAGTCTAGCACCAGCTCTAGTACATACACAGCATTCTCATTGCCCCTGCACTGGAAAAGCACCACTGTCATGCTTTTCAAACATGAGTGATAAGTAGATCTCAAACTTCCAGTGTGGAATTATTCCGCCCATTCCTCTCACAGCTATTCATTCTCAAAATGCTTTAGTCCTTGATTAAGCCTACAAGCAAACATGATGAGCGGAAGTGTTTCAGTCCCTTTGATGATGGTGGACTTGATGGATTAAAACAAGATGGTCTTGGTTCCTATTGCAGTGTGAGCACTGTTTGGAAGAGCAGTCACTGGCATTTGCTGAATTGTTTTTTGTCGGCAAATCCCCTCCATTGTTTCATGTGCAGATCTAAGAGGGCTAGAAAGCAAAAGGAAGTGGAGAAAGCCATTGGCCCTGAATGTCAGGGTTGCAATCATAGCCCAGGAGAATTTGGTGATACATGTGCTGTAAATGGTGTGTGGATGGCTCATGACTGGGGCGAGATACGAAAATAATTTCCATTGCAATCCTTTGAGGTGAACCATTCTCTGTGGTTAGTACACACACGTGCGCACACGCACACAAGCACATGCGCACGCAAACACACACACACACATCTAACATCACTTACTGTTATTTAGCATTTTTGAAAACTAATTCATAATCTATCATCCATATTGTACATGGTTTTATTATGTAACCTCCACTTTTGAAACACAGGTGCCTATATTTGCCATGCCAATAAAACACTTTCAAATTTGAAATTTGAATTTGACAGAGATTTAACCATCCTTCATTACCACACTCAACTAATGACATTATATAAATAAAAACAAATAAACAATAAAACGAAAAACCTAAATCACATAGAAAAAACACATCTATCACAGGAAACTTCAGGCTCTCCATTTTTTTTGTAATACCAAAACTCCACCATCACTCTATCCCTAATCGTACCCTTAAATACAACAACCACAATCCTATCCATCCCCTGCACCAATCATACTTTTCCGACTTGTATAAAGTACCGTTTTTGAGAGAGACACACAGAGAAAATGCTATGAATCTTCGCCCTTCTGACGAGCTCTTGAAAGACTAGAACTATAAACACAGTGAGAGCACTTGTGCAGAAAAGGAATTTCACGTGCCATCTGTGTGCTTCCCCTATAATCAGCTCGCCTGGGAACCACCTGCGCCTCCCAAGAGCTTAACAGAAAGACATGGATTCTTAAAAGGCTTTTTTCTCTCTGCCTCCTTCCCTCTCCCCTTTTCTCATGCCGAATTGTATGTAAAACTACTTGTAAAATTGCACGGCATATGCTGGTTGTATCCAACCACAGGAGTTTATTTTTTTTTAATACATACATAAAATAAATGACAAAATGATATTAAAGCGAATAAAATAAACTGTCAAAAAAATGCAGGACTTGTCTTTTCGTTGATTTCATGGTTTTCTTCAGTTTTCCCAACTTGTAATGATTTGTTAAATGACATAGAAAGACTGAAGCCGGAATGCACTGTGAGGCCCAGCCACATTAGTGAAGGAGTGTACATTTCCTCACCTTCCTCTAAATGACAAGAAGATTGAAATGGTTCCCTGCATCAACAAGGCACGCTGGCTTCACACCAGCGCTTTTAATTAAGGAAGCCATACTTTCGGAGATGAATCTGCTGTTACGCACTCAATAATAAAATATGCATTACGGAATTGCTTCTCCTCACAGCACAAGGTGCTCTGTCTATATCTCAATATTAAACTGATAATTCAAAAGGAACTTCAGAGCTCCCTGTTTTTCTGTAGTGTTATTTGGATGACTCCAATGTTTCAAAGCATACAGTTCCATCTATTCCATTTCTCCCGTGTTCTCACTTCCATAAGAAGAAGGAACTCTTTTTTACACCAGGGCAAAGAGATGGATGACTAAAATCAGATAATACCAGGTCTATAGGTCTGGGGTATGACCAGTGCATGTCAATAACTGAAACAATTTAGGAAACAATGCGTAGCATTGCTTTGGCATACAGCTTTTTAAATTTGTGTGAGGTAAGATAGCCAATGTTGTTTCTTGTAACTTGGTGTAATTTTGATATCAATACTTGTAATGACAGGCCTAGATTGCACCAGTTTGAATGAATAACTTATGGACAGTGCTTCGTATGTGTGATTAACTCCGCATTTTTGTACGTTGAAAACGTGTTTTTCATCAGATTAAATTAGGATTTAAATTGGCTAAATTCAATGTACAACTCTGTGTTAAGAAAAATGCTAATAATGCTGTGGTACAGACTGTTTTTGGAATATCCTAAAATTTCCCTATCTGCTTTAGCTCATGCTAAAGGAACAAACTGCATATTTCTCACAAAATTATGGAAATATGAATGAATAAAATAATAGGACTGTCAACAACATCCTGGATAAGGTGAAAATCAATGATGAAAAAAATGGCAAGCTACTCCTTTAATAGAAGTCAGAATATCTATTTACAAATGAGCGTAATTATCTATGCCACATTTTTCAAAAAGGCACCACAAAGGAACACAGGTAACCGTGCATAGTACTACATTGAAACGAATTGTAAAAAAAGCAATGGGATTGGCCAATATTAATTAATTTTTACCTGGCCATTTAAAAAACAAACAAACAAAAAAATATTAATATAAATATATAAATATAAATTCAAATGGTGATTTTTTCCTGGACAGCATCATCGAATCCTTTAGCTTTGTGGTAAGTGAGGAATGTAGACTTTGTGGAGACTTAATTTATCTCAGTTGCATGCACATTCCCACAGTGCTCCGACTGGATTATTAAAAGGAGCCCCATTGGAATTCTCATCAGAGTTTGTAAATGAGTTTTTTCCCCTTCTGAATTATTCATTTGGTAATTTTTGAATTCAGTGTGTCTAAGTGCTCTAAAAATCCACAAATACCCATTTTGCTATTATGGGATAAAATATTTTTCTACTTCTCATTTACTGAAGCTTTTCTCAAGAGGGCAGACTTGTGATATGGGGTCAAAGTAAAGTACTTATGTAATGATGGACCAGTGTCATTTTCACAATAGGAACAATTATGTAAGCTCTGATTTTGTGGACATGTTTATGATACCTTATAATTAATTTGACTATTCCTTTTACAGTCCTAATCATTTTAGGATTAGACCAAGCGGCCAAAACCAGATTTCGTTTTTGAAGCTCATTTCCTGGTCTTGTTGTTCCTGGTTGCTCACTAGCGCCACTACGGTTGGCTCCAGTATAAGTGTTTTCATATCCGGTTTCCATGTAAGTCTACGGTACAAATGCGGTCAAAATACAAAGTCAATAATTTTTTCTCATGAGTACAAATAGTCACAATATGTGTATTTTATTCGTCTTATGACTGTCCATGGGTCGATTTCATGATTTATTGTGTCATTTGAGCACTGTTATAATATTTGTTGTGGACCAATGAGGTACAGTTTGCGTCACTTCCTGATTACTGCAGATGACTAAGCTACAGTAGGGGCTACAGTCTATGGTCACTGGGGTGGGATGTGGCGCCTCTTGGCCTTGACATTGTGGCTCCGACCATGGTCCACCTGTGCGAAGTCAGAAAATGCAGGCATCCCATTTCGTAGTGATTTCATTATGGCATGTGCTATTTACAGCTGCAGTAGACGACCATAAAATAATCATCCTCTGAAGTTTTTCGGTAGGAGAGTCATTTTTACTATTTCCTTCTTTAGCCTACTTAACCAAATAATTTGTTGGCCGAAAGCGTAATCAGCTTGCTATATTTGGTAGTCCAGTAGCCTATGCTAAAACTTCTCAACTTCGGCTACCAAGCTATTTGACTAGCTAGCTAACCCTAACCGGCAAATATTCAATCTGTCAAACGTGTTTGACGGCTTGTCAGTCGTGTACATTCCGTAAATGTCTACCTGGGCCATGCTTCACGCATGTGGCAAAGCTACTATAATCCCGATTTTGGGATAAACATTGCAAAATTTTCAGTTTCACGAAGCGAATGAAGAGTCTTAAGGTTTATTTGCTGAATAACATACAACACGCGATGAAATCACACACACAATTTAACGAAATTAACAATCTTTGTAAGACTGGCATTTAGAAAGGAACATGTTTTTAACATTTAAGAGACCGACAAGAGCATTTAAGACAGTGGTTCTCAGAATCGGTCCTGGGGGCTCCTTGCGTATATTGGCTTTTCTCCATTGGTTTTGATGATTTACAAGAAAAAATATAGCCTAATAATAATTAGAAATTCAATGTACATTATTTTTGTCTTCATGCACCAGGTGGAAAACTTGCTGTACAAATTGCGTTGTCATATTTACACGCCTGCAGATCAGTTATTAAAATACTTGGTAGATTTGTTAATCACCGCTGACAGTGTTAATTTTTATTCGGTAGAAAGTGACTTGCGAACGATCGGTCAGCTAGCGTCACCCAGCAAGTGAACACCACAAACGGCGATGGAGTAGCTAGTACTAGTAGCAGTTACTGGCTCATTAACTTGACTATGGCGAAAACCTACGACGATAACTTGCTCGGTTAACAGCAGGTCTACCAGACAGTTATATGAAAATTAGCCTAGTCAAATCACCAGTAGCCTACACATCTCTGATTGATTGACCATCAATGTAGTCGATGTTCTTCCCCTGTGGTTCATATTACTAACGGAGCTAACCACGGATAGCCTACCTAGCACACTGGCAAGCTGATATGCTAGCTAAGCATATTCGTTTTGCTGAGAAACATAAATTGAAGATAACTGAACATAATTGTATTATTAATGTCATACATATAACGTGATTACATGACACAGTACAGTCACGGATGAAAATTAAACTCCGTAAACATTTGATAATATATTTTAAAACATAACGGTAGACAGTCAGCTAGCCTCAAGTTCGTTCTGCAATCGTTCGTTCAGGTTGATGAGCTTTTCCGCACCGGACTGTCAATCACATTGTAAAAATCACAAGACCGTCCAGAGACTGTAAAAAATATGGACAAAGCCACTGTGACGTCACCCATTGCCTCTCCGTGGGTCTCTAAAACACGTTTTGAAGCTCAATGGCGGGCGCGGCCATGTTCTCGATTTGGAGCCAAAACCATAGAGTTAAGCGGTCTTGTGATTTTTACAATTTGATTGACAGTCCGGTGCGGAAAAGCCCATCAACCTGAACGAGGCTAGCTGACTGTCTGCCGTTATGTTTTAAAATATATTATCAGATGTTTACGAAGTTTAATTTCCATCCGTGACTGTACTGTGTCATGTAATCACGTTATATGTATGACATTAAAAATACAATTAGGCTATGTTCAGTTATCTTCAATTTATGTTTCTTAGCAAAACGAATATGCTTAGCTAGCATATCAGCTTGCCAGTGAGCTAGGTAGGCTATCTGTGGTTAGCTCACGCATTAGCAATATGAACCACAGGGGAAGAACATCGACTGCACTGATGGTCAATCAATCAGAGATGTGTAGACTACTGGTGATTTGACTAGGCTAATTTTCATATAACTGTCTGGTAGACCTGCTGTTAACCAACAAGCAAGTTATCGTCGTAGGTTTTCGCCACAGTCAGTTAATGAGCCATTAACTGCTACTACTCCATTGCCGTTTGTGGTGTTTACTTGCTGGGTGACGCTAGCTGACCGATCGTTCGCAAGTCACTTTTTACCGAATAAAAATTAACACTGTCAGCGGTGATTAACAAATCTATCAAGTATTTTAATAACTGATCTACAGGCGTGTAAATATGACAACGCACTTTGAAGAGCAAGTTTTCCACCTGTTGCATAAAGACAAAAATAATGTACATTGAATTTCTAATTATTATTATTTTCTTGCTAGCTTCTAGCTTTGTCACATTCGTGCAGCATAGCCCAGGTAGACATTTACGGAATGTACACGACTGACAAGCCGTCAAATACGTTTGACAGATGGAATATTTGCCGGTTAGGGTTAGCTAGCTAGTCAAATGGCTTGGTAGCCAAAGTTGCGAACTGTTTTAGCATAGGCTACTGGACTACCACATATAGCAAATAAGCGTTAGCTGATTACGCTTTCTGCCAACTAATTATTTGGTTAAGTGGGCTAAAGGAAATAGTAAAAATGACTCGGCTACCGCAAAACTTCAGAGGAGGATTATTTTATGGTCGTCTAGTGCAGCTGTAAATAGCACACGCTATAATGAAACCACTACAAAATGGGATGCCTGCATTTTCTGACTTCGCACAGGTGGACCGTGGTCGGATCCGCAATGTCAAGGCCAAGAGACGCCACCTCCCACCCCGGTGACCACAGATTGTAGCCCCTACTGTAGCTCAGTCATCCGCAGTAATCCGGAAGTGACGCAAGCTGTACCTCATTGGTCCAGAACAAATATTGGCACTGTGCCCAAATGACGCAATAAATCATGAAATCGACCCATGGACAGTCATAAGACGAATAAAATACACCTATTATGACTATTTGTTCTTGTGAGAAAAAATTATTGACTTTGTATTTTGATCGCATTTGTACCGTAGACTTACATGGAAACCGGATATGAAAACACCTATACTGGAGCCATCCGTAGTGGCGCTAGTGAGCAACCAGGAACTACAACACCAGGAAATGAGCTTCAAAAACGAAGTCTGGTTTTGGCCACTTGCTCTGGACTGGACTCAAAAAAAAAAAAAACCTGGACTGGAGTTTTAAAAAAAAACTGGACTGGACTAAAAAAAAACCTGGACTGGAATTTTAAATAAAACTGGAATGGACTCAAAAAAAAAAAAACCTGGACTGGATTTTTGAAAAAAAACTGGAATGGACTCGAAAAAAAAAACCTGGACTGGATTTTTTTAAAAAACTGGACTGGACTCAAAAAAAAAAAACCTGGACTGGATTTTTGAAAAAAACTGGATTGGACTCAAAAAAAAAAAACCTGGACTGGATTGTTGAAAAAAACTGGATTGGACTCAAAAAAAAAAAACCTGGACTGGATTTTTGAAAAAACTGGACTGGACTCGAAAAAAAAAAAACCTGGACTGGATTTTTGAAAAAAACTGGACTGGATTCCAAAAAAAAAAACCTGGACTGGATTTTTGAAAAAAACTGGACTGGACTCCAAAAAAAAAACCTGGACTGGATTTTTGAAAAAAACTGGACTGGACTCCAAAAAAAAAAAACCTGGACTGGATTTTTGAAAAAAACTGGACTGGACTCCAAAAAAAAAAAACCTGGACTGGATTTAAAAAAAAACTGGACTGGACCAAGCGGCCAAAACCAGACTTCGTTTTTGAAGCTCATTTCCTGGTCTTGTTGTTCCTGGTTGCTCACTAGCGCCACTACGGTTGATTCCAGTATAGGTGTTTTCATATCCGGTTTCCATGTAAGTCTACGGTACAAATGCGGTCAAAATACAAAGTCAATAATTTTTTCTCATGAGTACAAATAGTCACAATATGTGTATTTTATTCGTCTTATGACTGTCCATGGGTCGATTTCATGATTTATTGTGTCATTTGAGCACTGTTATAATATTTGTTGTGGACCAATGAGGTACAGTTTGCGTCACTTCCTGATTACTGCGGATGACTAAGCTACAGTAGGGGCTACAGTCTATGGTCACTGGGGTGGGATGTGGCGCCTCTTGGCCTTGACATTGTGGCTCCGACCATGGTCCACCTGTGCGAAGTCAGAAAATGCAGGCATCCCATTTCGTAGTGATTTCATTATGCCATGGAATGAGATACAGTATGTTTTTAAATTTACACATGATAAACAGTGATCCATCATTCCTTTGAGTGGTTGTGGACATGCAAAAAAAAAATTAATTAGGCAGTTGCTGAGAAAAAGGCAAAATGATGCATATAATTGCATTCATACAAGTATAAATGACAGCATATAAAATTCTGCCTTAGGCCACCGACTGATAATACTAATAGCCACAAAGCTAATTAGAATATCGAAATATATGGAGCCGAAAAAGCAATAACTAACTGGACAGAATCTAGTATACGGATGGACACCAGTACTGTGTGTGCGTGTGTGCGTGCTTGTGTGTGCGCAAGCGTGCGTGTACATGTGTATGTGTGTTATTGCTTCAAAGGGAATTTTGCGCAAAAATGTGGGCATAAACGTAAAATGAGAAATTCAGCATTTGACATTGGCGTACTACAGTGAAAATACTGGAAAATCCTCCTTGAAGGCCCCAAAAACCAACTGCAAATTCAACAAATACAAACTATTTATTGCAGCCATCTACAATACCTTACAGTACCCAGCCTGGCTTGAGGATGCTGAGTTAAGGTGTGGAAGGGAAGGGGGGGGATTCAGGATCATTTACCGGACCAGCCGTTTTAAGAGCTGAAAATGTACTTAATTAAAGTGACCTTATGTTCTTGAAAGCTGGGTTATGTGCTGTAATATTAAATCAAAAGATTCATGGTTTTAGCCTAATCTTTCTAATGAGACCAAACATGAATATGTTAGGAGGTGATTCAGCTCAGTTATTGAATACCTCAACAAGATGGAAATTTACTCCTGCTTTTAACAACAATGGCTGCAGGTAGCCTAATCATTAAGTCCAGCTAGTAGTGCAATTTCTTCCTTTGGGGAAAGTACAGTATTATCCATGTGAGATGTTGTGCCGTACTGACCTCCACATGAAGCTGGAGCTGCTCCCAAAAATGTCAATTCCAAACTGGCAGGCCTCAACAACTATTTCTACACAGCCATTTTTTAAGACTTTAAATTGATGACTTCAATTGAATGTCATGGATTGGCATTCAAACTTAAAATGGATAAAAGAAAACATGACCTGTATAACGATCTGTAGCCAGGCTGGACCCTGAGAAATGGCATCGCCTTCTAGTGTCTCTTCACAGACAATTCATCTATCCAGGAGGGACACCTCCTGTGTATCCTTTGATGTTTATGGAGGGCAGAGGGACAGTGAGAACAGGCAGCATTCTTACTAGGTAGCAATATAATATTGAATGGAGCCTGAACAAGTTTTCCATATTCAACTTCCTCTACAACTTCAATCACGATGAAAAGGTTTCGCAATCCTGTGAGATAATTCCAGTCTCACAATGTCAGTCACAGTGGCATGTTTTAGCAGTAGATCAGATAAAAGCCCCTTTTAATAAAGTGGCTTTCTTGGTTGGGAAAGCGAGAAAGAGAGCAGCCCTGCAGCTGCTGGGAATACTATAGCGGAGGACCCTGACACTCTGGGTCCGATAATGAGAATAAAGTGCTGTGTGGAGTGACGCATTGATCTAATTGGCAATTGTCGCTAAAAGGAGGGCTTGGCTCCCATACTTTGGACCATTCCTTTACCGCAAGCAAGCTGACTTTAGCGCTGTCCAACCCTCAGGGAACGCAGCAGTTAAACCAAGGATAGGACCTGGGGGTAAATTGTCCCTCTGCCGGTGATGAATTGCTCTGTCAGCTATAATGTGTCCCTCAGCCTCAAGGTGTCCTTTTTGAGAACATCTTAAACAAACCATTAACCTTCAACCTCAGATGGGACACATGGCAAAGACATCACAGTGTTGAACCCATAGGTCAGCCCTACGCGTGGAGTCTTATCTCCAGCCTTATAAGTCTGTCTGCACACACTTCCCTACATCTACATGTCTATCAAAGTGCAGCCCCGAGCTCATTTGTCTGTCCCCAGGAATGGACGAGATGAGGATGGATTGACACACATTGGCATCTCTCAGAAGACCAGGGGAGCTTATGTATTCAGACCTCAAACATCCTGATGTAAAACCAGACACACTTTGGTGTGGGCTTAACATGCAGGGGATATGGTGCTCTTTAAATCTTAACATATGTGATAACGATGAGAGATCCAATTATGTTTTCAAGCACAGCATAATGTAATGTGCAAACTTATATTGGGTGATTTTCTGGGCCTGAGAGTTTTAGAGGTGCCTTAAGCTGACCATTGGATTCATATCCAATCAGTGCCTTCAGTTATCCACTTAGTATCTGAAAGGGCATGGAGAATAGAGGTGCCTTTTCACTGGGCTCTATGGCTATAATAGTAGACTGAGTAGATAAAACAGACGTGCAGTAAATTGCATTGGTTGAAGTGTAGGCTAATGAATTGCCTCCATACATTACATAACTAGGAATTTCACCGGAAGACAGAAGTGCCTCCTCATTGGGTTGTTTCTCAGTAGCATGGACTGATGTTTATCATGAGTCTCACGTCATCTCTATAGAGATCAAAGAGGGGCTGAAATTCATTTGGACAACGCCCACTGGAGCCGAGTGAACAGTTAGCCTGTTCCTGTGGGTGTGGGCAGAAGTGCTACTCCAAAAATCCACACTTCATCCCCAAACAATCCACGAGAGGCCATTACTGTAATGGAGTTGGTGAACCATGATTGTGTAGCCAGATTCGGCGTGTTATGAAAGCTCACATGCGCTGATGCGTGTGGGTAGTAAATGCCCCAAAAGGATGAGTGATGAAGTCAAATGTCTTCTCAGCACATACGACAATTGGTAGGGGGATTTCAAAATCTAATTTGAGTTTTTGAAGAACTTATGACATACTGTGATTCAAATGACTTTTTGAGTGGATGCAGTTAATTATAAAACTTTATTATCTGGCAGGAAATTACTTCACCGTTTTCATATTCTTAAAATACAGAAAATAGATGATGCAGTCTGAAAATAATATTTTCCGCCCAATTTCAATCCCTGTTCAGTTGCTCCTGGGCCTAGAAGGAATGGGGGTGTGACAAAGTGCTGCCTTTGTTGAGATAATATCAAACTTTAAAATTGAATTGTTATCTTTGTCCATAGTTTAAGGAAAACATGTCCCGTCCTCGAAAGATATTACACTGCACACAGTTTCAGTGGGCATATACTACACCATATGGCCAGTATCTGCCTGCTGGGACACAGTGAGGTGCTTAAACACTGTCAGAACTACGCTATGCTGCGGTCTGTTCCCCGATTCCAAGAACTGAGACTGACCTTAATGGGGAGGGGGAGGATTAGAAGGCCCTCATGCACAGATACACGCAGCAGCATGCATTTGCGGTATGCGTCAGTGCCTGTGAGCGCGTGCCCCAGACTGCGGATAATGAACTCGGGGACCTTCCTTCAGCGCAGTGTTGATAGGTGGTTATACCGTATGAGTGGGACGAGAGGGCGAGCTTCCTGGTGGATGGTCAGTGCGTGAGAGAGTGCTTATCCGGCACTTTCTGTCCTGACATTGCTGCACTCGGTGCAGCACAATGTGGTCTCCTCGGCTCTAACAGTTGGCTCTCTCCGTTGCGTTCGTAATTAAATCTTTTATGGCATCGTTCCACACCCCCGGTGCTCTGCCTACACACACACACACACACACACACATGCGCACATAAAAAAAAGAACAACTTCCGATCGTTCATGTGTAGGCAGCTCCGGGGAGAACAGCTGTTCTGTGTGTAGAAGGATTATTTTTCATACCGAAGGGGTGGCACTTAAGAAAGATAGAAGATATTGCGTATTGCGGCTCTCATTGAGGCATGAAAGCACACAGGCGAAGGGTATGAGGGGGTGTAGTGCCCTTATTCCCAGATTTCATATAGTCCCGATAGATTAGAAAAGTATAAAATGTACTTAGGATAAAACCTCAGTTTTGTCTACATCCCATGGAAAGCTGTATGAAAAAAATAGCTCTCCCCTGCTGAAGTGCTGATGGCTATTCTTCCAAACACAAGGTGGCTGCAGTGTGGAATACAATGTTCTCCGATGCATTTACAGTATGATTTACGCACTGGAGGTTCACAGCAGTGCTTCTGACACAACCAGCCAGTGGACGGGCCTGGTCCGTAAAGGCTTCTTTTGCGGTGCATCAGTGAGCTCAGTGGCTTGAGGAAGGTGGGAAATAGGCTAATCTGCACCCGACTGTTTGAAATGATAAACAGTCAGCCTCACAGTCTCAAACAGAAGACTTAAAAAAAAAAAAAAATCCCAGTAGAATATGTTCTAGTTTACATTAGAAAATATGCACGTTATTATTTTTTAAATCTTGGAAGCACTGTATGTTTGGGGAAAAACGCATTTTAAACAAGGTGCGTCTTGGACACAGTATAACGATCAATTCCTTGGTTATACCCCATACTTGGACAGTGGCTTAATAAATTATAATTAAACCGTCTATAGGGTTTATATATAGGTCTTTTGACATTATTTCTTTAAGATTATAATGATTATAAAAAAAGGCAATAATGCCCTTATAAACATATTGCAATATGTCTGATTTTCACATGCGATGAAGCCTTTGGGCCTGGGTAATGCCAGATAATCAGAGATGCAGCTTAAATTAGTCGGACACAGTCTGTGAACCTTCAGCTTTTTAAAATATTCTGTAACAGTGCATTGGGCACTCTGCTTAACAACAGATCAAATGACATTTCAGCAGTACACTTGCAGCTTTGTAATGGTTTAAATAATTATCACTCAAAAATAAAAATTAGGAGAGAGGCTAATATGTTGGGATTAGGTTAGGATATAATAGCCTGTTCAAACAGTTTAAGCAGTATCATAATACTTCTAGATCATTTTGACTGGCTACTAAAATGTAATCTATCTAATGAATTGAGCACCTGGGCCCATTGGGGAAACTTAGGCGGTACTGGCAAAGCACACAGCTATTTACGACTGTAACTATGTTCCAGCCTCATGTACACCTCAATGAACACCTGGTTTTCATTGCATTTTAATCAAATGACTGCTGAAACAGCAGAAGCAGGAAACTGAGATCATTTCACACATTTTGGAGTATCGTTTTGTGCTTTGATATGGCAGCAGCCAAGATAAATTCATAGACTTTATCATCAAAGTTCAATCCCCACATTTTTTTACACTACTGATAAGGAAACGTACACAAATAATTTCCACAAAACCCGACTCACTAACTATAATACTTTTTTATGGCTGATAGAGGGGATCCAATATGATTTGTCCTCATGGGTACATTTTCAAGCTTTCTGTATCGGGAAACAAATTGACATCATTGTTTTCCCTTACGCCGGTTTCATTCACTTATACTTTCTTATTATTGTTCCCTTTTCTGGCATCCATTTGCTGGCCCGCAGTGAATGATCTTTGGACGGCGCTGCAATACAGAAACGAGAAATGAATTATGGAAATAGAAGGGAAGGAAAGGTTACCTGAGGTTGAAGATAATTGAATGTCGCTTTTGCTCTTGAGGCAAGGGCGCTCCAGCTCCGGCAGAGCTAATTTCATTGATGGCTCCCCGGTTTATACCAAGGTGATTTTGTTGGCTGAAAAAAAGGGGGTGCAGTGGAGCTCCTTTGGGGGGAGGTCTGTTGACACGCCGCTGGAGAAATAATCCCCGCGCGATGGCGGAATAGCGATTTAAACGCCGAGAGAAGTGGCGGAATTAGGTTGGGCCCTCGGTTCACTCTCTCGAACCGCGACGTCTCGGTGGTGGTTTTACAGCTGTTAGATTTAACGCCTTGTTTCCGTAATTGCCTGGAGACTGATCCGGCACATTTTAGGATCAGCGGTAGGACTTCATAAAGCGAATGAATCAAAATATTGTGGATATTTCCCCTCTGAACTGCGTTTGGCACGCGCAGTTCATCGCGGTCTGTGCTGCTTCCGAAGCCAGAAATGACTGCGTGCTGAGTGCAGCTGGGCCTCGTGCCCAGCTGACCTACGCTAGATGGACAACGTGCCGTTAATCAATGTGTGCTGGTAATTGTCATGAATTGTTGTAATTGTGACACATACTGTATGCTTGGTCTAAAGGTGCTGTATGTTGTAGGTTTCTCTTATTAATGATGTCATAGTGGAGTGCAGGAGAGGAAATGATCTTTTGCTTATTATAGGAATTAGGCTGTTAAAAGCTTATCTGCACCTTGACAAGCCTGGGCATGCTTCTTCCATCTCATTAAAATGATATATGTGCAGGGATGTACAGTAGTGGATCATATTTGTAGATGGTCCTCAGTCTGTCTGTGTACAGTGTGTGGCCACCACACTAGTGCATGTAGGTTTTCAGTTTCTGCCCTAAGCTTCAATATGGTGACTGGGAGCAAGTGGTTCATTTTGTGCAAATGAAAATTTGTTTTTATAGAGAGAATAACACAATGGATCGATTGTTGTTAGTCATTTAGCATAAATTATGAAACAATGTTCTTTGGGTCACAAATTTCTGGAAGCACTGTTCAGTGTTCTTCCAAACACATAAAGATGTTAAGATATCAGATCATAAGAAAATTGACTGTTGCTGCTTCAAGATGCCTTTCTATCATTGTAATATAAAATAAATGTTGGTATTGATTAATTTCATTGGTTTAATCTAATTCAATAAATGCCAACTCCACTTCTAAAATATATCGACACAAATGCTAATATTTGGATTGAACTGCTACAGCTCCTGCAGTTTTAAAAATGATTTCATGCAGGCAACTTCCTGCAAGCCATTTCATTAATGATGAATATGTACATGGACCCATACAAGTGAGGCTGATTTAGATATGCATGATATCATACCATTTGTACAGGCAACAAAAGACCACATAGATAATTTGGTTGCTTACATTTCCCTATTACAATAGCTACTGTTGTTTCAAAGCTATTTTAATTTTTTATGGAGATGAATCTACATGCTGAGGTTTCTTTTTCATTCCTATAAACTTAAATTGGCTCAAAAACTGTGCATTCTATTGTATGATATAGGAAGGAACTTAACTATACATCAGCATTACATTAAATCCATGATAATTGACTCGTGTGGCCTGCTTTGTGTTAGTGCTTTATAGAATGATGAAAGAAACTTTTATTCGAAGTGGGAAAAAGTGTATGAGGCATGACCAAATATTCAAGCCTGAATTGACAGAATGGACAAGTCATTTGTGCTTTCTGCATCTAAATCAGTCTCTCTGGTGAGATCAACAGGGGAAAGAGCGGGGGGACTATGCGGAGTGCTGTCAGCCCCTTGAAATCTTTGGCTCATCTCTCTGTGTCCATGGGTTACAGTCTGTACAGCAATGCTATTATTTTTTTAGGTTGGAGCTCATCCCTTGCGGTGCATGTGGGAGTGGATCGTGTTCCTCGGCAACTTTCCTGCGGTTTTGAGCCTCACTCATTTGTAGCCTGTGGAGCCCCAAGGAGAACCCACATGTATTACCTTGTGAGGGCAACAGTATGCCTGGGGTGAGAATAAGGTGGTGTGAATGAGAAATTTTGAGTCCAGGTGCAATTTTGTCTGCTCCCTAATAAGTGTCACCCTTTTGTTTCATCACCGAATACCCCCACGCAGCATCTACACGGAGGTCATTTGTTTGTTTCCTGCTATATCTGTGAAATTATTAAAGGTCATAGATGCACTGTAGCAGATGCCAGAATTTGATCCAGTACAGCAGCAGCAGCAGCAGCAACCGATGCATTTGAGGAAACATTATTGTAATTGCGTTTCTTATATTCAGTGAATCTTTTGTAAGACACTGCGAAGGCTAAAATTAATTACAGCACAAAAGCATCTGTGGGCTAAAACATACCATTTAGCTGAATTATATGTTCTAACTGTCGGAGTAATTTATTGAGCTGCGAATCCTCTTCAGTATGGTAATTATAAAATCATCTGCCATAGAAGGGTTCTTTGTGTCTCAGCAAAAACAAAAGATTGAGATGGAAAAAGAAAGAATGTCTAAGAAGAAGTGAGAGGCAGGATCTGCAAGTTTAGAGTAAATGAGTCAGCAGAGGAATGATTTAAATGGTAAAAACCCAGATAATGAAAACGTGTGTGCTGTGCATATGTAGAGTCTACCTTCACTCACCAGGACCTTTGAGAACCTTTGAACTTGAACATGGATCATGCATTACCCATTTCAGAATTTGGCTCAAGCCAGTGGATGTTTAGTATGTTGTTGGAGTGGGTTTCAGGAACGTCATCCATATCCATTTCAATGCTGTACAGGGTTTTAGGTGAATAGTCTCCTCTTCAATTCAGGGCCTCGCTTCACTAGAGTGATTTGCGAGGATTTTCACGCGCAGATTGCCGTATCTAGTTAAAACGCGTTTCACAAAAATGCATCGCTTGTAAATTACAAATAAAAGTAGAATGACTACGGCCCTCTTGTGTTAGTGATTGGCATACCGAGTCTTTTTTGTAGAGCCGGTGTCATTACCAGGATGGTGGAACTGCACAGAAGGTGTCACTTTGTTTCCAGTTCAGATGTCATTTGTACATATAAACCGCTTTATTGGATACAAGGCTAAGAATGCAAACTATGTGCTTATTCACGTAGGATCTGAACTTGATGTTATTACCCATTCTTTGTGTGCTGGCTAAGCTGCGTAGTAAGCAAAAGCAGGTGAACTGTATGGTAAGCCTAGAGCAGGGGTGGCCAACCCTGGTCCTGGGGAGCCGCAGGGTCTGCTGGTTTTTGTTTTCACCTTAAATGCAACAACCACTTAGGCCAAAGGAACCAGGTGAAGTGAGTTTGCTGTGTAATCAACTGCTTTAATAGATCAATTTAGTGCTGAGTAAAAACAAACCCAACAGACCCTCCGGCTCTCCAGGACCTGGGTTGGCCACCCCTGGCCTAGAGCATAGATGAAGCTGGCTGTGCAACACTGGAGTCATAACTAAGGCTTAATCAGAAACTGCAATTGCTGTGACAACAGACATTATGTATAGCCTAAGATTGCAATAGCTACTCCATTTCCATTTCAATAGCTACTCACCTGGCTATCAAGCTAGTTAGCAAGGAAGCTACTCGCCTAGCTATTGAGCTAGTTAACAAGGAAATTACTCACATAGCTCTATAAAGCTAGTTTGCAAAAATGAGACAGGACTTCAGTGCAAATCTTGGGTTGATCTATTTCCGGTTCAGGTATCATTTATGCGTATTGACCACTTTATTGGACAGCTTTGTTAGCTACCTTCATATGTAATAATGATACAGCAAGGCTACTAAGCACAGTTCTGTGCTACCATATTTCTAGCTGCTAACTTGCCAGATGATAAAGCCAGCTACAGAGAATTGTTAGCGACCTTTGTAGCTAAGAATGCTACATACGAGGCTACCAAGAAAACGTACCAGTGAATTGTACATATGCACGCACAAAACAATGTGCAAAGTACACAATCACATCATAGCCTTGTATCCAAGAAGGGGTCAATACGTCCAAATGACATCTAAACCGGAAACAAGGTGATGCCGTCTGTGCTCGTCCACCATCGTGGTAATTACACCAGATGTTTTGGCTCCGTTCACTAAAAAGCCGTTTGTGCTCATGTGGCTCTTCGTTCACTTGCAGTTCTAGGTTTAAAAACAATATGGTTAGATTTTCAATTACGTCCTATAAGTGTCGGACACATGCGACAGCACCTGATCCGTCTGGACACAATCAACCACCCCATCCTCAAAAAATGAAATTTTATTCTTCCTTGCCTTTCGAATCTCACATCAAACATATGTCTGCGAAATGAGAATTAAGTAAAATATATTTAATTTTCTGAACCCAACAGTTTTAACCAACAGCACCCTCATTTAATGGCCGGCACTCTGAATGCCGAACACAAGTGCATCAGCAGTTAAAACACCTAATTTATCCAACATGTAAAATATATTTATTTGATTTAATTTGGTCATTATTACCAAAGACACACACACACACACATACAGATCCACAATCCTGCACAGACACACACATTCACACCTCAGATGGCTATCCCCCCCAGTTCCTGCTCTGTCTTATCTGCAGGCTATGCTGGCAAAGGGCTTCGAAGAACGGCCAAATGGTGAATTACATGTCCGATACGTATCTACAAAACATCACTCTTTCACCTTAAAAATACTGCCGAGCTCAGGCTGTCAGATGCTGAGAAGCTTGTCCATGCCTTTGTCTCCTCGAGGCTGGACTACTGCGATGCGCTCTGTTCGTTGGGATTCCTGTTAAGAGCCTCCACAGGCTCCAGTACATTCAGCACAGTACCACCATGATCCTAATGAGAGTGCAGAAACACCAGCACAGCACTCCCATTCTGGTTTCCCCTATACTGACTCCTACCGAATCAAATACAAAACCCTTCTCCTCACCTTTAATTGCCTCCATGACAGTATATCTCAAAGAACCGCTTACACCACAACATTCCTCTCGCCATCTCTGGTCCAGCAACAGCCTGCGGCTTAGTACCCCCATGACTACGCTTTCCTCAGTGGGGGATCTGGCTTTCTGTTGAGCTGCCCCCATTCTGTGGAATGGTCTCCTGGCCCATCTGAAGGCTCCTCAGACTCATAGCAAGTACAAATCTAAATGGAAAAAGCATTGTAAAAACTTCCATTTTATTTTAAGTGTTTTATTATAATAGTTTATTTTCTACTTTCAAGTTTGTTTGTTTTATCCTTTTAATCCTCTTTATCTTTACTATTTATTGCATTTGTGTAGCACTTAAAGTAGATTGTCCACACAAGGAAAAGCACGTAATAATAATAATAATAATAATAATAATAATAATAATAATTATTATTATTATTCACCCGATCAGAATCCAATTAAACATGCGTTTCATAAGGTGAAGTGAAAACCTCAGTCAACCTAGCCCCTGAAACAAGCAAGAGCTAAAGATGGCTATAATACAGGCCTGTCAGAGCATCAGACCTCAAGCAGTCATTGCATGCAAACCATACGTGACAAAGTAAAATGACTAGGCCTACTTTCATTTACATAACATTAATATGTCCCAAAAATTATGGTGCCCTGAAATGAGGGGCTATGTATAAAAAGTGCTGTAATTTCTTCATGTTGAAATCAAAGTGTATAAAAATACCCTTACATAAAAGACGATCTAAAACAAATCTAAAATTGTGGAGTACAGAGCCAAATCAAGAGAAAACATGTCTTTGTCCCTAACAATATGGAGGTCACTGTATATGTTTATAATACATGCACAAAGTGACCAGCATAGTGACTGGCACATTTTACCATGCATACTAACTCACTTAGGCTATTTTCAGTGTCAAACATTTATTGACATAAACAACATTACTTTTTCACGGTAATTTTTAGAGCCCGACCGATATATCGACCAGGCCGATATATCGGCCATTATTTGACTTTTTTGACGACATCGGGATCGGCAGTTATGCCGCCGATATTTTAATAAGTATAATAAACAAAAAAACAATTATTTATCTGTGCTTGTCTGTTCGAACGTTGTAGTTGCTATTTACTAGAATTATCCAGTAGAGGGAGCTCTAATACAAGTGTGAACTGCAGCAGCTGACGCGCTACTTCTCTAATAAGACGTTTGTCACTCGTGCCACATCCAGTATTCTCCACTGCAAGACTTGTCTGCACAGATTCGATTGCCGCAATAAAGGTATGTATATTTAGTGAAAGTTTTTAATTAAATGCGTTTATACGACCACTATGTTTATCAATCCTCATTATCAAGCGAGCGAGCTAGCTAACATATTTGGTTCACTTTAGCAAGCTAGCTGGCTAGCAAGCCTTTATGAAGTGGCAGTGAGCACATAAGCAGCGTAGGATCTACATTTCCAGAGGACATCGCTGTATTCTCAAATAAACCAGCCAAAATAAAATGGCGATTGAATGCATCACACATTTGTTTTTTTATCTGAGATAATGATATTAGCTACTATATGATGCTGTGTCAATAGCCAACGCGTTATTGCAAGCGAGTGTGTCATCTAGTCACGCGTCATCGTAGCAAGCTAACCAGACAGTAAACACGCCGATAAAACACTTCTAACATGGATCATTTTAAGCCATGTTATCTAGCTTTGTCGTGATAACATGAGAGAAGGATTGTTGTTGGAGAAGTAAATCAACCAACAGTTAGCGCGGGTAACCTGCACGAAAGCGCATTGTAGTTTTTTTCACGTATTTCACCCAGTCAATTTAATTTCATCTAAAGTTATACTTGATTCACTCTTTGGCTCCGCTAGATAATGTCTTACTCTTTGAGATCATGTAGTAGAAATAAAATAAGAAAATATAATTCATTTAACTTACTGAGAATATATAATAAGAAATAATGAGGCTGTGTCAATAGCTAATCCGTTATTGCGAGCAAGTGTGTCATCTAGTCACGCGTCAGAGCGCATTGTAGTTATTTTCACCACCGAATTCTTACGGGCAGGGAAGCTCGCTAGGTAGCCTTACTCTTTGAGATCACGTAGTAGGAATAAAATAAGAAAATATAATGAATGTACTGAGAATAAATACTAAGAAATAATAACAAATTAATAATAAAAACAACAATAATAATATTTATAAAAATACTCAAAATTAATGTTTGAAACTGGAAACCTGACTTTTTAAAATTATTTTTTATAAATGACTGGAAAAGAAAGGAGTAAAAGCAAGGTGTGGAGTTATTTTGATTTCACACACTTAAAGATGGTGTTAATATATATATTTAATTTAATATCATCTTTTACATTTTTTTTATCTAAAAAGTATTTGTTTGCTTATAAGTTAAATGTTCTTAAATATAGAAACTTTAATAAAATATAAGTTTTTCAAATAGATTTGAAAATGTTGCACTTTTTGACAAAAATTGGTCGAAACATCGGTAATCGGTGGGCTAGGACTCCAAAATCGGGATCGGCATCGGACCCAAAAATCTGGCATCGGTCGGGCTTTAGTAATTTTGTTACCTATTCTCCATTTGAATCAGGCGTTTTTAATAGTACTGAATGCTTTCTGATGAGCTACTGGAACACTGTATGTAACACAATTATGAGTTGTGTTCATCTGCTGTCATCTGTAGTGTTAATTTGCCACTGGCAGCAGGTGTGGGAGAAAGTTACACAAGCTCTCATCAGGTAGAGCCACCCACGCACAATGACGGTGTTATTTCTCTGGGGGAGAAGTCAATTCATACATCTATCCTTGCCCCAGTTCGGCCACTCTAACGTGCGTGTGCCGGGGTTTCGCTGCTCATTCCAGTATTCATGCTAAGTGGCTGAGGCTACGGCCCATTTGCTCCGTTTGGCTGCAGTTTGACTCTGCAGAAGCGGAGGGGTCAGGGGTGTGTTGCACCAGCCAGAGGTTCTGCTTGGGGCCACAGTGAGCGCCGGGGGGTTTCCCCTCGACTCGGGGAGCCTGGGAAGGGGGATGGGGGGGGTGTGGGGGCAAACGGTAGATGGGATTTCCATGTTCGCTCCCCGGCCCCCACAGTCGGCCGCTCCCTGAATAATTCAAGGCCTGAAGCCGCAGGAACAATTTACCTCGGAGGGAAAGGGCAAACGCAAGGCGCTGTTAATCTTTCATCCCGAGGAATAAAACATGAGGGCGCAAGATATGGTTTGCAACAGACGGCGCTTGGCAACAGGCAGACGTATCTTTATGTTTAATTCAACCCGCTCAGGAGGCCATGATTGCATTATGGCGGACCCAGGTGCTCTGAACACGTTAGGCGTGTTCCGAGTCAAATCGTGTATGCGTTTCAAAGCCCTTCTGCAGCGCCGGTCCATTTATCCAAAAGGCCTGTTTGGCTTTACCGTACACCAGGGTGACGATGTCATGGAAAATGAGAAGCATGTGACTGCGCAGTGCCCCTCCATAATGTACCATCAATAACAGCGGAACGACGGATTAGATTCGCTTAAAGAGCTGACGTGTAGGGGGAAAAACATCCTGTGGTGTTCGAGGCTGTGTGTTTCTGTGCTGGGGGGTATGAGTCAAGACTGGTTTGCTGGGGAGGTTTGTCTTCCTTTCACAGAGAGCACCGTGTCTTCCCCTGCTGAGGTGTAGATGTGTAATGTGAGGGTAGAGAGGAAAATGTCATTGTCGGAGCCCATTACTGTGATGGACAAATCAAAATGCACAGCGCTGAAATGAAAGCTAGTGCCATGAACAGACCAAGAATACCAATCCACGTGCTTGTCTCTATTATGAAATATGTCTACTTCCAAGCATTTATGAATTATATATGATTGACACTATAATAATAATTGACATCCATAGATCTTACTAAAGTTAACACTTTGCACACATTTGATGAAATGTCAGTGTGCTAACTTGCCTCATCAGAATGCCGCATGAGCATGAAGGTTATCGACAGAGCATTGTCATAACTCTTTTTTTCCCTTCTCTGAAAAGACCTAAGCTTTTGAAGAAAGGCCTGTCGAAAATATTAAATGGACACATTCCAAGCCATCACAATTCATGATTGATTCATGATTCTTGACTCTTTCTGTGCTGCGTTTTCAGTGAAGGAATGACCTGCCATTCATGAGTAGCCTAACTGAGAAATGGATGGTTAAGACTGCTCAAGGTTGATCCATCCAACCAACCCCAAAGAACTACAGCTAAGGATTCAGTTCAGGGAAGAGCACTACTGTTTTCGTCAACACTGAACTGACTGAAATATCTGGATGAAAGGTCCCACTCTCTCCCCACTGTTCTAGCAGCGACAGACTGTGTCCTCATTCCTGGTGCATCCTGGCCTCTGTTAATGTATCAGTGTCACAAACGACAGATTGTCCCATTTCCTCCCCCTAAAGAGAGGCCATTCTGGTAGGACTGCTGCTGAGGGATTCCGGCTCACACAGGACACGGGGCAGAGAGAGGGAGGGGTTGGAGGCACCATTAGCTCATGTACACTGGGGTATTTTTACTCGTTTGCGTGCTTGAAAGTACAGCAGAGGTAGTAGTTACAGTGAAGGCAGCCACCATTTTAGATACTGAACTAGGACACTGTTGACAAGGCCTATTTATGGAAGCTTGTACAACAGACATTTCTCTTGTGTCCTAGCATCATTCCAGGCTTGTCTCCTGTTTTCTTGACATCAAAAGAAAATGCTGTCATGCCAAGCCTGTTCCAGAGCTGTATTTATAATGATGCTAATATTTAGCACTGCTCACTGAGTTGGACACTTGAAAAGGGGAAGGGAGTGGAGATTTGGAGTGGATTTAAGAAACTTGTGTAGTCACAGCTGTGTGATATACCATGACCAAGAGAACAGATGTGGAATCATTCCCAAATACGCTGTCCAAGTGACTTACAGGCCATCAGTAAATATAACATACAGTTGGTGAGATCAAGAAGATGAATATTATTAAGAAATGGATGGACATTTAGCTACTTTCAAACTGGAGAGAAGTGTGCTGTGTCACTGAGGGATTTCCCTTACAAAAAAAGTACATAAACGTTTACATACATTTTAAGTATATTTATATTTTCTTTATTAAACTAAATTGGCAGGTTTTAATGGAACAATAAATATGCCATTTATGAACTACTTCTAAACCTTGTATCCTAAATTTGTATACTTTAGGTACAGTATACTTTAAACTGTGATCTATGTTTACTTCTGGTAAGCAGAGTTTAAGTGCACTTCAAGTATACTACCTGGGATTTAGTTCAGAAAAATGTATACTTGAAGCATACTTTAACAAACTTTTTTGTAAGGGTTGTGACCATGGAAAAAAGTATCCACCTTTATTGATACACGGTAATTAAATTTTTCACTGTCAATGGCTGTTATGTATTGCCTTTGAAAAGCATGGGTGGTGCATAATTAGGGGTCATCAAAGTTACAGATCATGAAGTACGCATGCAGTTGCGACTGTGTGACCACACAAAAGCCATGGCAGTCTACATTAGAATGTAGCAAATAAGCAAATGGAAGTATTTTATAAACTGGTCGGTGTTACATTTGGCCGTACTAATCAACATACATACAGAGTTTATTTTCTGATTCAATATTGTAGGGATTCAAAGCTGGTGCTGCAGAGCTGGTCTTACAGTACATCATGAATTAACTGGAAGTAAGGAATATGGACTGGAATCCATGCCCCCCCCTTGTGGGTGCACAGGTGCAGTCAGCTGTGAGGTAGGTGGAATTGTGAGCCACCCGCACCTTGATTTGAGGTGTCTTCATGGATGTCCTATGCCAGTTCTTGGGGGGTGCTTCACCCGTTAGTTCCAGCCTGGAAACGCCCATGTTTAAAAGCTTTATCAGATGTTTACACACTGAAGTTCACTGTACACCGACATGGCCTACACGGACTGTGCTGTATGCTGTTCATGACTTGGCGTGTGTAATCCTCAGTATAAGCACACATTAATGGCATGCCTTGTTGCTGGTCTCACTGCACCATTAACAAGGCATATAATAGTCTGAATTGGTTTTTCTTTTAATTTTAATTAATTGGTGTATGATAATCCGATGTTAGTGACAGATTTAGGTAATATTAGCTAATATTTATTTATTACAAAGCTAAATTGAATGTGCTAAAATACTTGGGCTTTGTGTGCATTAGAACTAAGAGGCAGACACAGGGGATTCTCCAGGCCTGTTTGATCCTGTCTCAGATACAGTAGGTCTGGAGTAAGCATGGTCGTCCATCTGGGGTGCAAATGACTTTGTATCTCCCTTTGTAGGAAAGCTGAGAAAATGGATGGGTAAAGCTGTTAATGATGAACAAATGTGGATGGCTGGCAATCTTGCATGTGTTGGCTTGCCACCGCAGTTTCTACTTTACTAATTGGATTGAAGGACATCTGGGGCCAAGATTTTATTTCCTTACTTTTGCTTTTTTTCGGTTGAAGCCAGGGAATAGCTGTTTTTGGCAAATTCCCACAGTTTGTTTATACAGTTTGCTCCCAGAACACACCCATGTGTGCCCGCTTATGCTGTGACTCATCAAAGAAAGATCTACTGTCTGGATACAGGTGAACCCTGAAATTAGTGAAATTGCACGTACATGCACTCACAGACAGACAGACAGATGCACACACACACACACACACACACACACACACACACACATAGGCACGCACCTACACATGCACACTTACACACATACATACACTCCCACACACACACACGCACGCATGCTCACACACACACACACACACACACACAAAATGAAACACTCCTGAACTGAGACTCAGTGATCACCCCGTTACCTTAAATATGCTCAGCTTCCCTGCAAAATCATTTTTATTTAAACAGGGTCTGCACATTTGGCATTGGATGCGCTTGCCTGATGAAGAGCGTGTTTGCGGGGACCTGCCGAAGAACACGTCGTCTGCGGGAGGAGGGCCGTTTGTCAGGGGCTGTGTGAAGCCGCATGAGAGCGAGGTGTTGTTTTTTGCCACGTCGCACGGAGACAGATTGGATTAATGATCCTCCCAGTGTGTCATCGTGTGGACTGGCGGTTTGGGGGGCAGGAGGGAAGCACTCATTCACACTCATCAGGAGATGCAGTGTCTGAGGAGTCTGGCACGATTAGGTATAACCTTGGGAAATGTCAATGCGGAAATTGTGATCTATAATTGTAAGTCAATGAGTTAAATCTCAACCCGGCCGTGTCTCCTCACTCACTGCTTGTGTGTATGGAAGACAGGCCGCTCTAACGCGCGATTTTACACGTGCTGCTATGTGGAGCATTTTGGAATATTATCCATAAGGCATATCATGTGCTATAAAGACTATGCCAAGTACAACAAATCTGTGTAACCAAAGATATGAGTGCTACCTTGTATGAGGGTGTTTCTCAAAGTGCATGAAAATCTCTTTTCTTAAGAAAGCACCCCCATAAATCTGTAACTGGCCAAAGACATGAATGTAGAGACTGTAATGCTGCCTCATTTGGAGGGGAGGAAGAAAGAAAAACATTGTCCAAGAAAAACAATGAACATTATAGAATAAACTAATTGTTTAACCCGTGTTCAGCAGTTGTCTACGATCATGAAATACACTTTTTTGTACGTCGCTTTGGATAAAAGCGTCTGCCAAATGAATGTAATGTAATGTAATGTAATTGGAAGGTGTGAATAAACAGAGAAACTGGTGAAGAATGAAGAATACCATAAACCATACTTAATCCTCCTAAACAAACTGCGTGCCAACAATTCATTTTAGAGCCAAAGTTGTACTAGATATACTGGAATTACATAAAACGGGTCCCCTACCTTTTTTGCCAAAGGACCATTAAACAAGGATGTACTTACCCTCCTGGGCTGGAGGGAACAATGAGTGCGAATAGGGTATAGATGGGCTGGAGGGAACCCCCCCTGAAAATTGGGTATAGATGGGCTGGAGGGAACCCCCCCCTGCAAATAGGATATAGATGATGGATGGATGGAAACTACACTGACAGCAAACGTATATCAGCATCATGTTAGTGGAAATCTTGGAATCTGTCTCAAAAGTGCTCATGTTGCAATGCAGGCTTTTGCGCTGCCATGTCCATTGGAAAATTTGTGCCAGAGTTCACCTCTGTTTGGGAGATGCACACACCAGAAAATGATCCAATTCACCCTTGGCTAACTGCCTACTGACCTGTAGCAGCTTCACTTTGAACCCTTTCACATAGCTATGGAAATTACAGATAGGCTTCTCTTTGCCCAGCAGTTTAATATTGAGATCATTTATGCTGCATTAGATCAGATAAAGAAGCAAGCTTTCGTAGCCACTGGCTATTAGGAAGTACTTTAATAGGCTTGCCTTTTTCAGTCATGAATGGATTAGATTTATGTGTGCAGGTCGAAAAAGCTGTTGAGCACTCTAGTGCGTTCAGAAAGTCAGAAAGTTATACAGTGCCCCAGTTTCTTGCAAATAACTTTGCAATTGTTTGTGGTTGAGTGTGCAGGCACAGATTAAATTTACCATTGACACTTCCAGTCATTACATCCTTGAAGAATTCTATGTAGCTCTTGATTCTACAACAGCCCCCTGCGGGCCATAGGTTGGGGACTCCTGACATAAAGTATTTATAATCAGGAATATGGAGCAATGTTTGTGCAGGTGAGCCCATAGGGATCACCTTTGGAGCCCTTTATGAATTTTCTGTCTTTGACAAACACAAAATGCTTGCTTTTTTCAACATGCCCAATGTATTTTTAATAAGCAGGATCCACTGCCCATACACAACTCCCAAGATTCCCTCGACAAAGAGCATCTTTGCATTCTGTTTCTTGCTTTATTTCCATGCCCCAGAGCAAGCTGCAGCTCTTTCAGGCCTGAAGGGACCGACGAGGAGGAAGCTAGATCTTTATATATTCATGCGGTTACGTGCGTGTAGATCTGGAGCTAAGATAATGCAGAGTGACGCGTGGGGTCCTCTTCCAGGGCATGCCCGTTTCTCACTCGCTTTCAACACTCATTACCTGTTGGGGCGGGCTCGCTTAGTACCTCTCCGGCCTTGACTAACCCTGAAATGCGTTGCTGAGCTCTGACAGTCGAAGCACCTTCGGGTGCATGTCCTCACGCTCCTATCCTCTGAGCTTGGCTTCCCCCCCCCAATATCTGCAGAGCAGTCAAGCAGAACTGACCGGACTGGAGCAGTTTGTGAACGTGGCGGGGGTGTCAGCCAGTGAGGGCTCTTCGTGCCCATGTGGGCAGGCTGCTTCCCCCATTTGATCCAGGCCTAAATTGGGCAGACAGACCCCGGCAGTTGGCGCTAGTTCTCTGTTTGATCTCATTGCTCAGTGGTGCGCTTCTTCACAGCTGGTGAGGCAGGCTGGGCTGCCCGGGGGTGGTTTGGGCTGCTCCTGGTTAATGATGGGCTTGTTTAGACAGGCAAACCAACAAGCGAAGATTAATAAAATAGGGATTTACAGGAAGAGGGTGAGAAAAGCTGCAGAACAGGAGTGAGCCTCAGACCTCAAGTAATTACATTTGCCCAAACCAATTTTCTGAAAAATACCAATCCAGATGCTTAGATAAATTGCTTTATTAAAGTAAGGGATTGCATACTTTTTATATTATTCTGGATGATATTATTCATATTAACCCCAAAGCTTGTACAGTGGAGCTTTGTCTACAAAAATTGCATGTGTATGCTACCTGAATATTCTTCAAAGAATTACATGTAATCTTGTTTTCGGCTGGAACTATTCCCCATGCTCATGCTACCTGCGCTCAAGGAAACTGTGGCATGGCTTTCTGAGGTCCTTGGGAGTGAACAGCTTGTGCTGCTTGAGAACTGAGAAGGGCAGAAACATTTCCACAATATAAAACTAATTTTATGTGTATAATTGCATATAACCCTTATAAAATGAACCTGCTCAATGTACAGTATAGTGTCTGGAAACATAACATCTCTGTCCAACGGAGTAGCTTGAATTGAATTTTCTTGCATAAGACCTCAAACACCCAAACTTCCGTAATTTCTTGAATCTGCCTGCAGTAAAAAAACTCTTCTGCTGTAAATTGAGGTGTTTCATGCTTCAAAGTTTAGAATTATACCTGATCTGAGTGTCTGAGGGTGGGGCCTAAATGTGATGTCCATGCCTTTTATAGCTAGAATCAGACCCCACTCTGAAGGCTAGCTTGTGAATTGACTTAATTACAGATGAGTAGTGAGTGACATTTTTGCCTTGTAGGACTGCATAATTTCCAGTGGCTGGAGGAAATGCATTATTCCTCTGTGTGTGATCTTTTACAGACTTAAAAATCTGAGCACGTCTCCAGTTGTGTTGCCACAAACACTACAGAGATCCTTCAGTCAAATGACTCCGTTTGATCCTTACTGCCACCTACACAGGGAAGCCTACAATCAAAGCTTCTGGCTCATCCAATCACAGAACCCAGCATAAGGACTACATATTTACATATTCAAGAAAAGGGGAATGCTAGAAGAAAGAGAAAAATACTCAAACAGAGTCCCTTTCTTTTTGTGGTTTCGATGCATTTACAGGCGATGTTAAATGATTTAATGCAAATGAAGGGATTTTAATTCAATGCAAATGGCAGTGTTTATGATTGAAGGCAAATGCAAGCTTTTCACTGCCAAAACCTTGGAAAGCGCCTGTAGGGGAAAGCGCACGTCGTTTCGCATTCGCAAATTAACCGCGCTCGCTCGCCATTCCTCCTCTCCTCGCAGGGTTTAAAATGCACGTTCTCCTTCTCGAGTCACCTTCTGTTTGAAGGCAGATGCCAGCTTGCGAGTTCCTGCTTCTCTCCCCCCCCCCCCCGAGGTCGAACGAAACAAACGCTGTGACACGTCGGCTTCGTCCTCGGCCGCCGTGTCAAAGAGCTCGACGAGCGGGCGAGGAAAGGAGACTCTAGCATATTACCGAGGGCTCTTCTCCACGCGAACGCCGCCTTCTCGTCTTATCGATCGCTGGCATTTTTAAAAAGATCATTCGACACGAGCAAATGGAGCAGTCACTCACAGTGCTGATTAGGACGTCTCTCGGTACAGGGAGATACAGTACGCGCCTGCCATTCATTTCACCGTTCGATTGCTGTAAGGTCAGAACCGCAACGAGGGTTGACGTTGATGTCGACTTGTCTTTAGAAATTACTCCAAAATATTTCACTGATGAACCTTCCAAACTCAGTTGTGCAGTTGAACACCCATCCACCCCCACTCTTTCACACAAAAAAATTAAAATTAAAATTGAAATTATAATTTTTTGCTACAGCTACTGGAGGACATTGACAGTTGGCTGGTGTGAAATATGATGTAACCTTTGGGAATAAGAACCCTTTGAACGGCCTTCCTTGGGGACGCACGCGCAGGAAAACTAGGATTACTCAATCATTGCACTGGCATGTAATCTCTTTGAGCTCTCTGTCTACTTGCTGCACTGCAGTGTCTCTTGACAGATTAAAGAGGTGGTAAAGAAAGGGGGATGTGGGGGAGCTTACCTTGCATTTGGAAAACTACCTGGCATCAACAGAGTCTTCTGCACTCATTGTTCTGTTGTTCTGATTCATAATAATTATCCCAAAAATTGTGGTCTTTGGGGGCAGGTGAGGAAATTACCTTTGCAATTGGCAGTGAAAAGAAGAATTGTCCAGGATATATTCTAGCCCCAAAAAAGTAGTACAGTAAACAGAGAAGTTAATTTGGCAGTAATTTTCTTGCTGTCTGGTTGGCTTTCTAGTTACACTTGCCAGTGTAATATTGCTAACTGTGAAACATATGCTGTAGCTAGTGAGCAATCTATGGTTTTATACACTGCCATTTTGTGTTGTCAGCATCCCGGACTTGTGCCTTGCGTTTCCTCTTTTCTCAACTTCCTCATACATGAGGAAGCACTTCTTCCAGATTGACAAGTGGAGCATCCAGTAAACATCGGGCTGGTTCGGGTGAACAGAGGTCCTATCCAGTGATATCTTCTCTCAAAAAACTTAATTTGAGTCACCTTCATTTCACCTTGTTTTTCAATTTTCGTTTCGTATAGTTTTATCGTCCGTACTGATCACACCTGATGATCATTCAAAAGCCCTTTTGCTCAAGCCCATTTGAAGTCCAGCTGCAGTAGCGTTGTTACAGAACAGCAGTGCCGCCTTTGCCTGCCGTTTCTTGATGGTGGTGGGGGAAAACTGCTAGGCTGAGTGCTAATGAGGTAAGCACAGGAGTCGGCCTCAGCCAGGTGTTTTATGCATTCCCTTTACAGAGTAAATTGGTGCGTTGAGTTTGAATTAATGAGAATTGCTCGTAGCTATGGCAGTTCCAGGGAGCACGCTGCGAAGGATCAATAGTCACCTGTCAAGTCCTATTGCACGTGAAAGGGAAAATTCAATATTTGAAGTAATTACTTAATATAATCCGATGGGCTGATGGAGTATGGTGGATTTCCCTGCTCTTTGGAGACTGCAGTTTTGATGTCTCTATCACAACGTCAGAAAGAAGTCCGCGATCTGGATTTGCTTTTTCCACAGACATCCAGAGAACTGATCTGAAATAAAGGAATGTGTAGTTGGCTGGACATGGCCGGTGAAAGAAATGGCTGACGTAGGACATAACTAAAAAGTCACCTTTGCTTTTCTCTGATGTGTGTGGATGTCAGCGCCTGCCACTCTCGCTCCATGCGTTAATTAAGCCAGGGTGATGGACAGAGGGTGGGAGCAAAGCTCTGTTCCAGAACGTTCCTGTCAGAAAAAAAACGTCATGGAGCAACAGAAATTAGGTTTTTATCCATCGATCGTTTCATATTGTTTTAAAAGGATTATCTCTAAGACGCAGGACGACTTATGAATATCATCCTGTGTTTATTCTGGAAATGTCGCAAAGATGTAAGGTTTTCCTTTTCATTTTCTCTTGCGATTTTAATTACAGTGAGCAGACCGCGTAAACATTGGTTTCACCCTTCCTTCAAGCAAAGCAGCTTTCATATGTAGGGAGACCACTGGAATTCGCTGAGCTGTCAATGGGATTTTTAGTGTGAGCGCTCAGTCAGGAAATAGGCCATCTGCAACGGTTTGCAGTCTCAGATGTTTACTGGGAGTCTGAAACTGTTTGCTGCTGTTTGGAACCTCCTACTGAAACAGTCAGGATTGATGCTGTCCATGACTAATGGTAATTGGCCACCTTTGCACATCACCACACATGTTTGAAGACAGCATCAATTATTTTTTCACGGAATTGCAAGATGCATCCGTTGGAGATTGAACCAATTAAAATGTGTTGGCAACTAAGTATGAGTTGGAGTGCGAGGATTTTCCCGTTCGTTTGTTCTCCTCCAAGCATGAGCACGTGGCGTGAAGCGCAACGTCAATGTATTTTCACGCCACCGAGGGTTAGGGCACCGCTCCTAAAGCCTTTGTGAGTTTTAATGATGGGAAAACAAATTCGGTGTGTGCTGTTGCTTATTTTCGCCCCGGAAAAACACCGTTCGTTTAAATAGCCGCCTTGGTCGACAGCTTGGAGGCTGGTAAGTCTTGCTTCATCGCCCCTTTGCAGATATGTGACAGCACCGAAATTAAAATCCGGCACAAAGTCCTTTACTGAGCCGGGGCTTGCTTCAGCAGCTTACTCGCGGTGCTTTCGTTCCTTGAACTTGGAGGAGACTTCAGAGCCCGAGTCAGATGCTTTGTAGATGTGAGATTCGGGGATGCGCTCAGGAGGATTGACAGGGCACGTGCTTTGGTGGCGAGGGAGAGTCGGCCTCCCTTCTTACCCCACGTCTGAGCGGAGTGGCTGGCAGCTTCCCTGATTGTAAAGTTCACACCAACGTGTGGGATGCATGTAGTGGTTTTAATAAGGGGGGAGAATATAGGCTACACTACATTTTTGTGGGTATGAATGAAGGCTGTTGCGGCTTGATTTCGAGGCACTAATGTGTGTAATAATGATGGTAGTTCAATTTTCAAATCTTGTCTGGGAGTCACAGTGACATATCATTTCAGATGAAATGGGAAAACAACAACAAATGTACACTCAGACCAAATGCACACACACACACACACAAGCCACAAACAACCACACACGCATTGACATATTTGCAAGCATACACTCACAGACTCGCATTACACATGCACAGACATATGCGCGCAGATGTCGATACATATAAAGATGCGAATTATAAATGCTAATTATCTGACAACTTGTAGGACCTGTTATTAGTAACACCTTTTCTTGTTATTTACAATTACAACACAGGTTTTGATGCACTTACCCATAAGCCTCAGAGGCTGGGAAAGTTGTATTGCACAGAATTCATGATTTGTTTGTTCTTGTAGACCAGAGGCTAGTCAGGGAAATGGCTTTGCTTCTGAATCTGCCAAACCAGCATGCCGTAATTAGCAGTCTCCCCCCAGACCACTAATAAGTAATGCGCTGTGTGGGCAGGGGGACTGTTTGTGAAAGAGGAATTGAATTGAAGTGGTTATTATTTAGAACTCTGTTTACCCAAATGGTATAATTAACTAAGAAATGTGATGATATCGTTGATATAAAAGGTATGATTTTACAAAATGAGTAAATAGCTATTGTCCTTGTCAGTTACATATACTAATTGCAAAATGGATTTAATAGGCACTACAGTATGCTAAATCCAGACCTTTTTATCCATGATCAACTTTCATGAATATGAAAAGCACTTTACTGCAGACTGAATATACTTGTGATACTGCACACGTCCATAGGGCCTACTGTTTTAATATACTGACTGCAATACCTCACTCCTGTATTGGGCAAACTCATGTGCGGAATCATTACAATTCCCGTCCTCTGCGTTAAAATGGTACACCCCTGTCTAGAATGCAGATTGCTGAAATTGGTGCAGTTCTAAAGCATTAATAAGATGACTGTATGTCATATGCTCTCGCTAATAATTCCTGGCATTATTACAATAGCTGCTTGTTGCCTTTGGATCTTTTTACTTATTTTAAATCTTTAAGTATCTTCTGTGTGCGCGTGAATATTGATTGCAAGGTGAAAATGTTGCACTTTAGTTGCGCAGACGGGAATTTCATGGCGGAGCTTGTAATTTCCCCCTTCAGAGTTCAGCTCGATGATTTTTTGTTTTGTTGTGTTGTCATGATTGAGGCCTTATGAGGACACTGTATGAGATGATAAGAATATAAAAATTGCCGGTAATTAACTTTTAGCACAGACGAGGCAGTGTGTACTGTACCGAGACAGTTTGGCTTCAGGAACTTGGCTCCAAACCAACGATTGATGCATTTTCAAGACCAGAACTTTTTAAAATATACATTCATTATAATATGAGACACAGGAGAAATAAGGTGTGATCACAAAACTTTCAAATAGGGAAGCACTGACAGAAATATAAGGGCCCATTCCAATTCCAATATTTAAACATATTGGTTTTAAATGCACAAGTGTTAAGGATTATCCATGCAGAAATTACTAGATATGGTAGACTTAATTTAACTATTTATTGCGTAAAACCTTGTAAAACCTTGATCAGATGGTAAGAGGCAGGTTTTCCATTAGTGAATGAGAGTTCTGTGTATTTAACTCATCCAGTGACAGTGGCCTAATGGTCATGCTTTGCTTTAGCCACCAGTGTGTAATGCCTTTCTGTTACAGAATCTTGCTGATAATATTGTCCGTGCTAACTCCTGAATAGGGATGCAAAAGGTCCGAAAATGTGTCTGTTAAATACCCAGAAACATTCCAATGGGATGTTGATCTTGGGAATTTCAGTATAACATGTTAAGTTAAAATAGTAAACAATATTTTGGGGAAAATAGAAATAAAAAGGTAATTCCAAATATTGTGGCATGTTTTGGTTAAAATATCCTAATTTAATGGAAATTCAGGTGAATTACATACCTGAACTTTGCATTCTTCCATCTCATGTGAAGTGCACTCTTGCATGTCATGCTGACAAAGATAATTATCAGCCTCCCATTGAATGGGAATTCAGTCGAAATGCAACCCTCTGCATAGACAATGCATTCTCCCATCAGAGGGAATACATTATTCAACATTCCTGTTTTTTTTTTTTTTGTTCAGTGATGGAATCCCACGTAAAAAATTTACTCATTACGCCTAAATAAAGTTCAACTCAACTTCAAGTTCAAGTGAATTGTAGATTTTAAATTAAATTTTGTCTGCTTATGATGAGGTAGGTAAAAGGTTTATGGTTCTATATGCTTATGACATGGTAAATGCAGCCTGTACAAATAACCAATATTCCATATTTACAGTATTGGCCAAAAATAATGCATGTTTTACAAAAGAAACGCTCTTGAATCCACCACATACAGTCATGCATAGTTAACATTGTTGTTCTGTCCTTTAATGGAGAGTCAACTTTAAAATGACTGCCCCATCAATTATTCAGTTGTATAATGTGGACTTAGATGCATGTAGCATTTCATTTAAATACATTGGGGAGATATTGTATGTTAGTGTGCCAAATACATGGACAAAAATAAAAGCATTAAATGTCTATCTATATACGTGGACATAAACTTTGAATATTTGCCTCACATAAACAGCAGTAGAAGATAAAAACAATGCTACGATAATAATATAACTAATAATAGAACCACATTTAAACAAACAAAAAAAATGAATGGCTGATATTGTAGCTAAGCACTGAAGTAATATCTAAATTGCATGCAAAACCAATTACCGAATAACATGATTAACTGCAGGAACAAGTATGAGATAAGCTTGCTTCTTTCCAAGGATGCACGCAAACAACACCATCACAGGGAACACAGGTAAGTGTTAAGGCAAGCTGGGCCAAACGTAAACTGCGATGAAAATGTCACTGATAAACTTTTCTCACTCGCATGCACGTGCCCTACACGCATAGTTTGGAAGATGCAGTATTGCCGTTGATGACAGCTTTTTCAACGACCATAGAAACCATATGGAACCATAGAACAATGTGCTCCACAGAAAGACCGGCATCCTCAAGTGGAGTTCTGGGCCGGTGTCATTCACTTCAACCGGGAGTTCAGGGAGGATGAACAGCCTGACCACTGGTCTAGTGTCAAACTTGTCTTTGTTCGAAGCTGTGCAGAGTTCCACCCGAGATAGAATGTTGCTTCTCAGGTGTGACCCTAGATCTGGCTATCAGGAATGCCAGGCGAACGTTGTCATGACAATTTTCTGAATGTTGGTCGGCTGCTGATCCGTACATTCGCTCTGATGCTTCGCAAAATACATGAACATCTCTAATTACATTTAGCTGGTCAATATTGGCAGGAACATGGCAGTGAGGCAGGGTTATACATGACAAGTCTGGCAGCTGTCTTTCGCCGGCACTCCAAGCTTGGAGCAGGCCATCTGGAAGCAACGGGTCATCCCACTCCCTCTGTTTATCCCAGAGCTACTGGACAAGCGCTTTGGCATGAGTCGTGAAAAGGAGAATAAACGATACTATCCCAATACACGTTGCACATGGTTGCTGGGCTACTCTACTGACCGGTGTTTGTAGCCAATCATGTTGGTGGGACAGTGCCAGCTCAACCCTAAGGTGGGCTCTTTGACATCTGTTCAATCTTGAGCAAGCCAGATTTCAGGATTGTCAGAGCAGGCTTCTTGTGGGAGGTGGCTGACGACGCATGGAACATTAATGGCCCACTTGCTGATTTCAAAGCCACTGGAGGCCAGGAGGATCCATGGCTTGTCAAACTTATCTTCTTTGCTTTTTCCAGGGATAGAATGCTTAGGAGGCAGTCGTCAACGTAGAAACTCCTTTCGACGAAGGAGCGGACATCTTTACCATGTTTGCTGTGGTCAGCAATATGCTTTTGCAGAGCAAACGTCGCACACCAGGTGGAGCAGGTTGAACCAAAGGGCAGCACTTGCCACTCATAGGTGTCTGTAGGTTCATCTCGCTTCAGGTCACGTCACACAGAGCAGAGAAGAGGCTTGTCCTCAGATAGAAGACACATCTGATGAAACATACCCTTCATGCAATCTTCATGCCACAGGAGAACCCTAACAGTCTTGAGGACATGGCTATAATCTACAGGTCTGTCCACGTAGAGGGTATCAACTACTGAGCTCAACATGCAGATTCCTTCCTTTGCTGCCTTGGTGTGGACCTCATGTCGGATCTGAAGATGTCTATCCCGGCAGATGCTGCATAGCTTCATCTTTGTGCACTCAGCTATCTGGTGTGCTCTGTTGCACTTCCAGCACCTCTTGCTCAACTGGATCCAGTTACAAATTTGTTCTGGGGTGAATGTCTTAAAAGTTAGGATATTGAGTAAGGAAGTGTTCTGCACTGTCATGGTATGGGCAAAATGGGTTTAGCCTGACCTACTCCCCGAAGCTGGGATGTCTGGAGTAGGCAATACCTTTCTCTGGGACTGGCGTTTCTTTGGTGCCATGGAGGATAGGATAGTGGCGGGTTGAGCTGGCGCTCCTTGCTCCTTATGGCAATCTTGCTTCTGCCCGCTCAACTGGCAGACACACAGCACCATCCACGGAGTGCTCAGTCCCGAAGCCCACAATCTTTGGAGTTCTAGGTTTAGACTTCTGCAGCAGCTCTTGTCGGTTGACTTCATTGTCAGGTTCCCTTTGTCTAATATTACATTTTATCTAAATATCTGAAACCATTTAGAATGACAAATATGCAATAATAGAAGAAAACAGAAAGGGGGCAAATACTTTTTCACAACACTATCATTTATTTTCTGCTTCAAGGAGAAAACTTTAAGATGTAAAAAAAAAAAAAAAAGAGGCTTGAAAGCAGAAGAAACTGAGGCTGACGAGACTGAAAAGAAATGAAAACAAATTCAGCAAAACAATCAGATTTTTTTTGTCCACTAAATTAAAAATAACAAAAATGCAATCATAAGAAGGAAAGCATCTTATGTTAATGGATGCCTCCAGTAATGAAGTGGTAGTTATTTTCCAAACTTCCACACATAACTTGATGTAACATCAACAAAATTTTATCATCATGTTAAATTCAATGTGCAATAATTTTTATTGCACATTTTATTGTCAATCTGGGGCATTTCAGATCATAAGACATTCTTCATTGGTTGAAGCTGTATAGAAGGAGGCTATGAAAAAGCTAATAAACTAGTTTAATAGGGGAGGCACTATTAAGTAATGACTTAACCTGGAGGCCAAGATGCTTCCCTTCACCCCTTCTGATCTGCAAATGAATGTACATTTCTATCTCTTTGCTTAACCAAACTTTATTTTTATTTAAATTGTCCAATTACCACCCTCATTCGGAATGGGCAATTAACTATTTACAGCTGTGTTCATACTGCGATGAGCAGTGTTAATTCAGGTGAGTGCAGACATCTAAACACAGCTCAGCCCACAGCCAGGCTCACGTAGAGAGCTGAGTCAGAGCCAGACATCTCATATGCAGCTTTGGCCAGCTGTCCACTGGTGACTGATCAGCCAGCAGGGGTTGCTAGAGAGCAAGGAAATACAGGTCCTCTCACCGACTGAACCCTGATCCCTGGACAGCGAACATTCCAATGGCACATTGGCCTGTGCGGCTAGCGGGCATAGTCAGCACTGGCACTGTCTGGATTAGGTCCACGCACCGAATAATGGTGCCTTAACCAAATTAGCTGTGCAACAAACTCCAGTCTTTATATTTGACTAGCTAGTTTAATAGCCCAGGCTCTAATCTGCCCAATAACCTGGATTGGACAGGTTCACCATTACCTCTGTATTACCATGTACTTTTTAAATATTGACACTGGGCTGGCCAGTTGAGGGCAGCCTCCCCTCTATGTCCAGGTTCCTCCTGAGATTTCTTCTCACTGGGGAGTTTTTTTTTGCCACTATGTGAGTGTTCTTTTTTTTTTCAGGTCACTTGCTGCGTATTGTGGGTTCAGGCACTGTCTTGCGTAATTTTCCCCATGTCCTGTTTTTCTAAAAGGCATCCATGTGACAGTGTCTCAGTCAAAAATGATATGTAACCAAGCTTTTATTAAGCTGAAAGTATTTATTAATATATTTAAATTTAGGAACACAGATTAGTCTCAAAATAACTGTAGTACTTTAATAGGGGTAGGGCCTAAAATAAGTCAATAGTTATTTGTACATATGTCCTATATAATGTGCTCAAGTAATATGTTGAATACTTTTAAACTTTAATTTCATGATGAAGAATTTCAACAGCATTTTCATTTCTTAAACAACACTCAAGAGATGTCAAATACAGACAAGTATTCAATTAACAGCTCATCAAACCTATTTAATTAAGAGCTCAGCTGGAACTGAAACCTGCTCAAGGTTACTGCAGATCATTTAGTGGGAAAGACTGTTATTTTCGGAGTTTGAAAATCCTTTGCTTCTTTATGACGATTTGTACTGTAGATTGATAAACTGGTTGCCTGCTTAATCACTGCATAGAAAAGCTTGTCCTAACCTTAGCCCTTTGTCATCACATTTATGCTTTTATCATATCCTAGCCAATTTTGCAAACAAGTAATAATCAATACAATTTGCATTCATTTTGTATTATTATTACTCCAGAATGGCCCGAAATGACAAGGAGACAAGTGGAAAATAATATTTCCGCTGTTGAAAAGTCTACCTTGTTTAACCTGAGTGTCTGGCAATATTCTTGCATTATCTCTTGTGAGGAAACCTTTTTCAGTGATTGAGATTCGGCAGTCCGGGGCTGCGCACGCTGAAGGTCAGTTTTTTGTATGCCAACTTAATTAACTCCTCTGTATGTCCTACGGACACTTCACGTTATTTTCTTTTGTCGACTCAGCATCTCGTTTCTTGGGGCCACCATTTTTCATTCCGGGCACTTCATACCATAGGAAGACACTTAAGCTGAATGAGTCATTAGCAGTAATTGGCTTAATCATCAAAGCACTTTTGTGCTGTTTGTCAAAAGGTCACAGGAAAAAAAGGAAGAGGAACTATAGTGGAGTATTGATTTAAGATGGGGGGATGGAATTCAGTGCAGCAGAATCACTGAACTGTATCTCTGCTGTAAAATTGGACTGAGCTTTATTCGGCCTATGCCATTATCTCTGTTCTGTGCAGTGGATATTAATATTAGAAGAAAAATCATGATTGTACCACAAAGGGAAATTAGAGACCGTCACTCCATTTCGGTTGCGTGCTGTCTGTACACAAATTGGGCCTGGTTCCTTCCTGTGGACATGTAATTTGTAACACTGGATTAGAGTCTGGCACAATGTGAATGAAATTTAATTAAAGAGAGAAAATGACTACTACTGTGTCAATTCAGTTTCTAAAGCCTATTCATTGTCAGTTGGCATCTGTGTTTCCTTTGATCTTCCTGAGTAGTGTATAAGCTCAGTCTGACAGATTAGTTATTCTTTGTATCGAGATAATACAATACATTGTATAAAAATTCCCAGGAATAGGGAAGAAATAAAAAATGTACTGCTTTCTGCAGAGGCCCATTGAGGTAACAAAGAATATATATTACATTATGTTCATGAACTTTGGTAACATTGTTAATATAAATTGCAGTATCTGATGATACAACTCCCTCCTTAGACATAAACTTAGGACTGCTCATGAACATCATGTTCGATAATGCTGTGGAACATTACTTGACTGTTTTGCAGGCTTACAATCTATAAAAGGCATTTAAAAGAATGAGAGATGCCAGCTTTTGGACACACACCGTGCGATGAATGTAATTTTTAAAAACAATGCATGGTTTTTTGATTAAAGCAACGGGAAACCTGATCTTAAATCTTGTTCATGTTCTACTGGAGGTGTGTGCTCTATCAACTATGTGACACAGTGAACATGAGGGAAAAAAACAGATCAGGCGTGAAAACGACAGCCCCGTCTCTGATCAGGGCCCGGGTCACAAGAGCGTGTGGGCAGGGCCGTCTGGCAGAGATGCCAAACCCTGCGCAAAGCTAGCAGAGCGAGGCTGTGCTGCGCTGCTGATAGGTAAAACACAACGATAGAATTCTATGGTTACTACCATTTTGCTTAGTTTACAAGCATGATTATTAGGATCTAGGATTTATAAAGCATCCCACGTTGAACAAGTGCATTTAGCATCCACAATTACACCATGTGAAAACCCCAGTGTCAAATGCACCCATGGACCCACAATTTGATGTATCACATAGGGTCACGCATAGGAAAAAAGGACGATTCCACAAATCCATCTAATGTCATTACACAGTCTACAAGTATGGTAGATCTGGGCCTATCTGATCAACTAATAAACGTCATGTATGAACATTTCTAGATGTATTAAAGGTAGACCCTGGGATGTGACGTTGAAGCAAAATGAGAAGTGCGATGCCAGAGCTTGTTCAAAAATTAGAGGCTGCACTGGCAGGAAACACTGCCTGGAATACAGAGGTGCCATTTTGCAATAGATTTGCATTGGGTTATGCTTCTTTCTTATGTTTTATGTTGTGCTTATTGTGTGCAAGACAAATTTTCTAATAGGTTTCACTAATTTATTTGGCACTTATTGAGAAAATTATACTATAGCTTGCTAGCTAGTACATCCATCCATTATTTACACCCACTTATCCCTGTTCAGGGTTGTGGGAGGTGCTGGAGCCTATCCCAGCGTGCATTGGGCGAGTGGAGGAATACACCCTGGACAGGTCACCAATCTATCAATTTGGAGTTGCCAATTAGCCTACGTTGTACTGAGGGAGGAAACAGGGCGAACATGCTAACTTAGAAACGTCCAGCCTGGGATCCGAACAATGCCGCCCTAGCTTGGTAGTTCAAAATAGAAATGAAAATGATGAGGTATTATAGCTGGCTAGCTAAATCTAATAGATAATTTTTTTCCTGCTAAAATCATGCTATCATAAAACATTCACCAGAAAATAAAATAGCTACCTCTTCAGTTGACAACATTGTGCTGATATCTTCCCTGAATAATGTCTGTATCATCCATGAGCTACTACATCATGCCTAAAACTAGCTATATTTTATTTTGTTTTGTCTATACATAATTTGCTACCACCTGCCTTGCTGCCAAGTTTATTTAATTCTGGTAATGTGTGTGGATACTCAAGATATTATAACAAAGGAGGGGAGTAAAGATTCACACTTGAATAGTGATGCTTTGTCAGACAGAATTCTGTGAAACGGGTGTCACTTTCATTCAGTTGCTCACTACACAATCTTTGCTCTGTTTGCATGTGTCTGACATCAAATCCCTGGGTGTACCTTTAACGGAAAAAAAAAAAAAAATCCTGCCTGGAATGAGGCCCTCATGGGTGCGAGGCCCTGTGTGACTGCACCATCAACCCCCCCCCCTAGTGGTGGGCATGCATGTGGCCATTAGTGCTCTAACTTTACTGGATTGAATTAAAGCTAGCAAGCAACAAAATAATTGCTAACCAAGAAATAAGTGGTTCGCAGACATGCGAAGCAAACTGAAAAGCAGAATCATCTTTGCAGTGCCATTAGCATGAGCTAACTGGCTAGTTAACTGCTCCAGCGGCTGCACCACAGAATCTATTATGAAACTAAAATGATCTCCAGCTGCACTCGGTAGCTGAATTTGCAAGTGCATAAGCTGGTGACGTGTGATTGGCTGTAGCGTGAGGGGGCGGGAAAGCCTTCCATACTGCAGCCTCAGAGTCGATGGTCTCGGCAAAAAAGGCACACAAGCTCAGCAAGAGGTTAAGCCTTCTTGTCAGTCAGTTGTCACATTTCCCCTCCCCAGTAATCTACAAGTAATCTATATTAATTGCCATTAATTAAACACAGATGATGATTGACAGCAGTGTGCCCACAATGTCACATGCTGGTTTCTTGAACTGCAGTCATGCTGGAAATAATTTTTATTATTATTGGGCTGCAAAGATTTTTCCCAATACACATAATGTACACGTGTACACATAAAAAATGGAAATTAGACGAGCTGCAAAAAAATTAATTAGGACTAATAATAACAATGATGTGTTTTGCAGCAGTGTAGGCTTCCCCAAAAATGAAAGGCTGAAACAAATTAATTAAAATGAAATAAAAAGACAGGGTTTAAACTGTGATTAGATTTGACCATGATCAGTTGTTTAATAGTCTCCTTCATCTTTAATTGGCAGTTCTTTGTGCAAACTTGTCTAGAGGGAGAGATTCATCTTTCTGCATCAACGGAGTTGGCTGGAATAGCCAAGTGCTATTTTCTGTGCAGTATTTGGAATGATTTTTTTTGCCTCTGTCCCAGAACTCTCGGAATGTCAATGCAGTCCCTGTTTTTCTGTGCAGAAACTAGTTCAGAATTACATTACTCCTCAAATCCTGAAATCCAGTGTCAGTGTTTTCTAGTTTTATAGTCATGCCTGAATTTTACTATATAATACTGTGTAGCACCAATTTCTGCTTTGGCAATTCTTGAAAATCTTATTAGACAAGATCCTTTTTGTCAAAATTGCTAGCCTAAATACAACCTGTGATTGTCACAACGTGAGCATTACTTGTTAATTAAATTGCGTTTTGCATGAAGTCTTTGCGGATTTCACTGTATGCTTTTAACATGTAACTGCATTAATTGTGACAAAAGCAGTTATATTGTTGAAGTCAACCTCAAAATTCAGGAGGCGTTGTATGATGCTCCCCACGGCTGCGACGTGACTTAGCATCAAGGCACACAGTGCACAAAGAACAGGCTGTATTTTTAGAACGACTTATATTTTTTTAATTTGGCGTCTCCGGTCCCACCCGAGTTTGGAATGCCAGATTTATGAACTACGTACGAGCGCGCTCATGCGGGGCCCCTGTGGGGCCCCCTGCTTCCGGCCCGGGAGGGTGAAGGGGCCGAGGAGACCCATTCATACGCGTGCAGCAGGGGCAGAGGAGACCCATTCATACGCGTGCGCAGGCAGCGGGCCACGGGCAGCGAACAATGCTATCCCCGCCGACTGTATCGCTGAGCGACGCAAAGCTAAATTATGCATCGTTCCTGTCGGCCGCAGTCAGCACCGGCATGGGTCAGATCCAAGACTGAACCGAGACCGCGGTGCTCACTTGTGTACCGCAAGTGCCTCTCACCGCTTTTACCGACCGAGCTAAACAACGGCCTGCAAATTGGAAGCGAGCGATTTTCTGCACCGATTAAATAAAATGTGCAGTGCATTGTTTTCTGTGCCTTCTGTTGACTTGTCTATGACTGTATTTTCTTTATTGGAGTCAGAAGCCTTTAGCATTTCTGCCATGTCTAGTTAGAAATTCCTAATTCAGGATGTCTGGTGTAATGTTTGCACTAAACAATGCATCCCTCACATCTTGGATAACATCTGTTTACTGCTCAATTCTGTTTTTTTATTGTTTTTTTTTTTTGTTTTTTTACTGACAGAGCACTCCACTTTGTTCATGACTATGATTAATGTTATTTGTACATAAAAATGCCAGTCTATGATTGAAACCAATGCCTGCAAGAACCACACAGAGATTTAGATGCTTATGCACGATGGAATAATTCTGGGTCACATGCCGTATGTTCACATGTCACATGCTGCTCAACCCTGTTTCTAGAGATCTACCATTCTGTAGGTCTTCATTTCAACCCTAATTTGGCACACCTGACTCTACTAATTATCAGCTCAATAAGATCTCTAGCTGTTGAATGAGGTGTGCTTTGTTAATGTTGGAGTGAAAACATAGATTAACTGGTGTCCCTCGTTACAGGATGTGAGATCTGACAGATTTCCGAAGTAGTGTGGGGTTTTGTTGTTTGCCTGATTGTTTTTTTTTTTTTTTTTTTTGAACGTGTCAGCTTCAGTAATGGCAAAGGCCCTCTGATGGGGTCTAAATAGTGTTGCTGTAAGCTGAGTCCTGTGACAATTTTCAACCTGTAGGGAAGAACATTCTGATCTGAACAGTCCTCTGAGGATTTTAGCCAGTGATGATCATGATAATGGTAATGATTTCATGATTTATACATGATTTCCCCTAAATCTGGTTTTAAATGTAAATATGCAATTAACTCACAGTTTATTGCTGGCAGAGTAGCACATTTTGTTTGTTCGTTGTTTTTAATGACTTCTCATGTACCACTGAATACATTTAAAAAAACCATATTTGAAAAAAAAAAAAACACTCAAATTTTGGCACACATGGATATATTTGGAATATCTTATCTTAGTGCGTACAAACACCAAGAAAATATAAATTGGAACATTTGTATTGTTCAATTTGATCATACAGTAAGTTCCATAAGGCTTTGGGACAAAGACATATTTTTCTTTATTTGGCTCAATACCCAACGATTTTATATTTGAAATGAAACGATTCTCATGTGATTAAAGTGCAAATTATCAGCTTTTATTTAATGGTATTTTTTATACACTTTGGTTTCATTGTGTAGAAATTACAGCACTTTTTATAGATTGCCCCCATTCCAGGGCACCTTAATATTTGGGATATATTAATGTTGTGTAAATGAAAGTACTCATATTTAGTACTTTGTGGCATGTCCTTTGCGTGCAATGACTGCTTGAGGTCTGTGACCCACGGACATCACCAGGTGCTGAGTATGTTCTCTGGTGGTTCTCTGCCAGGCCTGTACTGCAGTCATTTTCAGCTCCTGCTTGTTTCGGGGATAGTTACTTTAAGTTTTCTCATCAGCATATGAAACATATGTTCAGTTAGATTCAGACTGGGTGACTAACTTGGCCAGTCAAGAATCTTAATCTGCTGCTTTATCAGTATGTCTTGCTTTAGGCTGAAGCGCTATCCAACGAGTTTGGAGGCATTTGGTTGAACTTGAGCAGATAAGATGCTTCTGGAAACTTTCTGCTGCTGCTATCAGCTGTTACTGTACGTCATCAGTGAAGACAAGTGAGTCAGTACCTGTGGCAGCCATACATGCCGAAACCATAACATCCCCATCACCATGTTTCACAGATGAGGGGGGTGCTTTGGAGTGTGGGCAGTTCCTTTTGGCCTTCGCACTTCATTCTTGTTATCACTCTGATACAAGTGAACCTTGGTCTTGTCTGTCCACAAGACCTTCTTCCATAACTCTCCAGGCTCTCTTAGGTACTTCCTAGCAAACTGTAACCTGGCCATCCTGTTTTTGTGGCTGAGTAGTGGTTTGTATCTTGCAGTGTATCCTTTGTAGTTCTGTCCATGAAATTTTCTGCAGATAGTACTCAGTGCCTCCTGAAGAGTGTTTCTGATCTGTCAGACAGGTGTTTGGGGGTTTTTCTTCATTAAGGTGAGAATTCTTGGGTCATCAACTGTAGAGGTCTTCCTTGGCCTACTCGGCCGTTTTGGGATTACGGAGTTCAACCGTGCTCTCTTTCTTCATAATGATGTTCCAAACAGTTGATATTGGTAAGCCTAAGGTTTGGTTTTTGTCAATGGCAGTTTTTTCTTCTTCTTATTTCTCAATCTCATAATAGCTTTCTTGACTTTCATTGGAATAGCACTGGTCTTTGCATTGAAGGCAGCCAAAAGCCAAGAATCAAGACAAGTTTAGATACTGGAAGCTCTCTTATACCTGCACTAAGGAAACATTGAACATACCTGACTAATCAGAAACGACTGTTTGTCCCCATAGTCTCACTATGGTGCCCTGAAATGGGGGGACTGTGGAAAAAAGTGCTGTAATTTCTACATGGTGGAACCAAAATGTATGTTGGTAATGTATGTACCATTTAATAAGTACAGAGCTAAATCACAAAACAAAAGTATTTGTCCCAAACATTATGGAATAATATTAATTTTGCTCATATAATTTGAAATAAGTGTTTGTTACAAAACTTACATTACACTCTGTACTGTGTGTACCATTCAGGGATTTAAAAAAACATTGCCATGATGCAGGTAGGCCAATTTACACACCTTTCGTTAACACTGACAACGTGCCATCAAAAAGCACTCTACAGACAGCAAACACAAGATTGTGTCAAAATGTAATTAGAACTTTTTCAAACTTGAGAACGTTCATACCTTGGTTTGTGCGAATTCACAAATACATAATGGTGAAGTGTCAAGGCTTTGATGATCTTTGATGTAAAAGCTGGTAAAAAAAAGTGAAGATTTTGTACTTTATTTAATATTCACTTTGAAAAGAAGCCTGTGTTATCATAGCGATGGCTTGTACACTGTCCTTTCTGTTCTTGAAAAACCTGGTGGAACTGGACACAACATGGTAGATTTATATATCTTTTGTATATCTGTCCTTTGTTGGCGCAGGGTGATCTGTATTGTGTGGGAGCCGTATCCCTGATGAAGATAAAATACAACTCATATGGTGATAGGATTTTCAATTTCATTGTGTCCGGGATCACTGTCTGTGACCTGGCTCCTCCATTTCATTCGTTAATTGGCAGCCCACTGTCATGGCAAAGACGTCTAACAGATTACCAAGTGTCTTGTTGTGACCCCAGTCCTCTCTGGACAGTGTCACAGCGTCTCTCCCTGCCCTCATGCATATGTAATTAATTGTGGCTGCTACAGCCAGCCAGTCAGTGTCACGTTTGAGAGCCGAATTGAACAGCAGTGCCTGCAGAAACAGTATGACATATCACCGATGAACTAATTTTTATGTTTATTTCAAGCCTGAAGATAAGGGCAGAGTCAGTCACCTTTATTGGGTCCTTGAGATATGGCAAGTCTCTTCAGAAGCCACCCATACAATGGACCCAAGGATAATGCATGGCTGTGTAATTAATAAAGCTGCTGTTGGTCTCTGGTCATGTTGACGAGGCAATTCTGCGGAACAACATACGCGGTTTACGTAATGGTGAATTCCGAGCCCTCCCTTGGCTGCAAGTGGCAACACTTGAACACAAAAAGCAAAATGCTCATCAGGAAAGCAGCCTCCCAATTTAGATTGCCGCCTTGCAAACGCATAACCTTCTTACCCTTCAGAGCATAACAGTATGATACATCAGCGCTGAAGAGCAGTTGAGTTGTTAGGGGCTAATGATGGCACAGTGAGGATTCTCACGTGGGTGCAATAAACACAGTTTGGAGACTACAGTAAATGGGCCGCATAAGCAATCTGTTTTGTCATCTGCATTAAAAGCCATTATTCATCTTTTTGAGTGCAAATTGCATTTAATTATGCTAAAATGTTTTTGTTGAGGACAACATAACTGCGTGTGGCTTAAATAACATTTTTCTTTTCCATTTTTTAATCGGTGTTTCCCTGTCTTCTCCCAGTTTGGAATCGCTAGTCTCAAGCACATCTGAAATCATCACTGCACCACCCACACAAGGATCACCAAGAGCTTCAAGGGCTGGCACTCCTCTGATGCTCTTGCTTGTGATAAGGTAACTCTTTTCCACATTCCAGGATTCACAGCACAACAAGAGAGGTGATGCTGATTGATGAAGAAGTGTATTCCTCATTGACTGACACAGTTGGTAGCCTTAGTGCACTGGGTACATACAGTAGTAAGGAGGACCTAATGCTGTAGTTACCCTAGTTAAAAAACCAAACTGTTTGCCTCTGCACTGTGTATTCTGTCAACAATGGCTAATTACATAGCTGAGGCTTGAACTTCTGAATTTTGAAATGTATTATTATATACGTAGCTTTGACATGAGTATAGGTATAATAGCATTGGGCAAATCATACAGTGGATCTTCTGTGGAACACAATGTGTACAATGGTCGGAAACCCACTGTTCAGAGAAGCTATGTAATGTTTGTGTGGTTCAAGATTAAATTAAAAGGATTAGAGGTTGGACAACACAATAGTGGGTGTTTCAGTGCATGCAGTTGTAAAACACTAGCACTAATTAAGGACAGTGGTGAATTAACTAGAGCCCTATATCTGCAATGCCGATTCTTATAAAACATTTTTGTTTGAATATTCACAGCAATAAAGCAAGTGGTCTGTTGCATCTATGACTAAACAGTGGATACCTGCAAAGCGATATTTATTTGAAAGAACATGGCAACATTCCCAGTAAATTATGAAGGATAAAAAATAAAGTTTAAGGTAGGATCCTTGCAACGTTACCACAGGTTCTGTCTTGTTCGAGTTTCCCCCCTGTGACTGATCTGTGACACGCTTCAGGAACAAACTTGAAGGGTAATTTTGCTTAAATGACTTAATTTATTTGTGTCTGCGTCTGCTTTGTTTCCCACCAAGTCTTTGTCTTTAGAGAATTGAATGTGGCCCAACAGTTACATAAAGTCTTCACAGAGCCGCAGTGTGATGTTTATTCTATTTATTTATTTATTTAAGCACATTCATTAATTAGTGTGTTCTGGATAATGTAGTCACACTTGTGTTCCTGTCTGCTGTTCTTCTTCCAAGTTCCTCCGAGTGTAGACGATGAATTCTACTCTGAAGTTTCAGAGCATTTGCCTCATGTGATCTTCTGAAAATTAGTTTTCTCCAAAGTTTTCTTCCTTATGAAAGGAAAGATATGCTAGTCATATCCATCAAACATGCATTACAGTAGCATTCAAATCCCAAATTAATTAAGACAAATAAATACATATTGAAGCAAGTAAGCTAACAATGCCTAATAAAACTAGCACGTAATGCATTTAATATAGAATTTTGTCCCTTTTGTCTTGTGAAATGATTAAAAAAGAAGGACAACTTCCACACGTTTTCACATTTATTGAACCTTTTTTAAGCTGCTGTTTTGCCTTCAGCACTTTTGTGAGCGTAGGGTAATCCTCCCTATCTTGTGGAATGATAAAACACACATGCCAGCATCTTGTGATTGTGCTCTACAGGGTTACTCTAAAAGTATCGAACAAACAAATAAGAAAAGCATGACAAGAAAGGAAAGCTTGAGGTAACATTTATCATTCTGAAGGTTGAAAAGGTAGTTTATTTACATTCCCTGTCATCCAATGTGCTTAATCCCTTGAAGCGAAATCTCATCTAACAAAAAAGAAAGTATAAGAAATTGTTAGAAATTTATTTGGACACATAGCAGTTAAAAAAGCATGTTAGACATGTAGGGCATTTAAAGCCATATTTAATAATACCAAGGCTGTGTCCAGTGTACCCATCCAACCACTTGGAAACCATAGCATTTAGAACATTTGCTAAAAAATACAATGTGTTTAATGTTTTAAATATTTGAATTGCGACTACATTTTGATGTGTAGTGATTTTCTTATTGCAGCCACCCACTCTGATAGTTACTCTTCTGAAAGGCTATAGAGATGTCAGAGACAGCCAAAGGGAAGGCCTTGAGCAGATGCAGAATAATTGGTCTGAAGTTCTGGAGTCTTTGTTCATGCAGTTCAACTACTTTTTTTGAGACTCACAATTGTACTTTGTCCGCAATATGTCAAGCATGTGACACTAAGTACTTTTACTTAAAGAAAATTGCTTAAGGGCAATTTCTGGGAACCATACCACCACAGGTAGTTAGCATATGACAAGATATTTTTCATTGTCTGCAAAGAGTGCACCATGAAAATACAATAAACTGTTGTTTTGGGAGATAATTCCATCTTTTTCAGTATTATTGCTTTTAATCCTGCTAGTCTTGCATCATTTATTACTACCCAAGGGATTGGCAGTTTGTAGAAGACCATGCATGACTTACTCCGCACATCTGAAATATTTTTCAGCTTCTGTTGTCCATTCTATTAACTTTCTCTTCAGTTTTCTATGTATTAAGATATTGCTAATACATTGTGAATTTAGTGAAAAAATAAATGTTGAATGTGTCCAAGTCCTTTATAAAAGTGCTCATGGATAAATCCATATGGGGTATGTTTCACTTGAGTAAAAATAATTTTTATCTTCTGAAAATCACGCATGTCTTTTGATTCCTATGAGATTCCTACAGCATTTGATGCATTATTTTTCATCATTAGTTGTACATACTGTACAACTATCCTTCATAATGGAAGTAGATTGTTTATGCATTGGTATGCACATGGTGGTATTAGTACTATGTATTTAGTGCTCATGTTTTGTCCAATGAACAGTTCCTCATTAAATTGTCTATTATGATAGCATTTTGCTCCTTATGTTTATGTGTCTTTCCCTTATTGTCAATTAGACAATTCACTAATGACCAGTGTGCTTTTCTATAAAAATTTTATGATTGGATACTGTCTATATTTGAAGTATGGATGTTGGCCAAAAACGTGATATATAATTCACAAACAATGAAAGCATCCAATTCCCTATGAACCCTAACAGCTTTGTTAGTTTCTGTTATAACCCTAAAACGTGATGGAGTTCCTTAAATGACATCACTGTAGAGGAACAAGGTGAAGATAAACTGGCCTCAACCCATCACACCCCAGTTCCTCATAGTTGCAAATAAGATTGCTAGGTATTTAACAACACTTTATGATTGTATGATTTTGTAATGCTTTTTCAGTTAATCTTAGTAAATCATATTTATAATATAATACACATAGTGTTGCTAGTCCAGATGCGTATTTGTGGCATTTTTTTTGTGTGAAGAAGTTGATAAAGTATGTACCTATGGGCAATTCAGAGTCCCCATTACATTACATTACATTTATTTGGCAGATGCTTTTATCCAAAGCGATGTACAATAAGTGCATACCATCTCCAATTAGCCTACCGGCATGTCTTAGGACTGCGGGAGGAAACTGGAGTACCGGTTTGTTGGTTGAACAAATACAGATTCAAATACAAATAGTGGCATCTCCCTCCACCCCTACTATACAATATATTCTTCCAAACTGGTTCACCTCAATTACATAGGGCGCCAAATGTCAAGTAAAGCTAATCATGTTTTTTGTGGGGTTTTTTTCTTCCGATTTAGCATAAATATGGCATTTTTTTCTAAATCCAAGCTAAATATGCATTTTTTTCCTCAGATTTAACAGGCATGCTACATAGATCTTTGGTTCCAAATTAAATATTTAACTTATAGTTTAAATCTCAGTTTGTAAACTAAATATTTAGCTAAATCTGAGTCTTTCACTTAAATCTTTTGAAAGATATACTAATTAGCCCTGCCCCTCAATGACTACCATCCTATGGAGGGAGGCGGAGGAGAAATGGCTGGCTTCAGTGATAGGGTACTTTGTGAAACTTAACGTTACAAGGACTATATTAATTCCCTTTTTGGCACAGACTATTTAGATACACACAGGAGGATGTGTGTTATAATTATCCACTCATGGTTACATTTCCCATTTTCTCTGCACTCATTCGAAGTTTGAACTGCCACTCTACAATTTGGAGATGGTTTTGCTGCATGGTTCTGATTTTGAGGTTGATATAAATACCTCATATCAGGTATTCTCCATGACTGGCATATCATCCTGAGTTATGTTCTAAATTAATGGCACATTTGGAGCCATCTACAAAAACTTCTTTCTTTAAACCAGGGGTTTTCTGATCCAGGATCCTCTAACAAGCCTCAAAGGCGATCAGGGGACCTCTATCATAAGTAAAAAAAAAAGGGTTGTATTTAAAAATACACAAGTTGTACATTTTGACATATTTTCCCAATTCTCTATATTGTCATTGCATACAATACCTTCCAAGGCCCCCTGTTGAAAACTTGGTGCTTGGAAAATCTGGAGTTAACCTTTATACACATAAACACAGTAAACTGCCCCCAAAGCACAATTTTTAAATCAGTATCAGTTTTTGTGGTGTGAATTCTGAGTTAAAGACACACCTTTACAGCATCTATGACAATAAAAGTCTCTAAAGTTGCTAGTCATTCACAACACTAACAGACTATACTTAAATGGCAAGTTTATCAGTGGGTTCTCCTTTTCCATGAATTAAGGAGAATCGCTTGTCAGCTGTTATTGCTGGGATTGGAAAACCGTCATTAAACACTAAAGGAGGAATCCACGAAAGTGTTGCAGTGCTTTTGTGGCCATTGAACCAATCTCAAGTACCATAAGGGAAATTACATACTGTTCGCGAAGCGTCTGCAGCGAGTGGAAAGAACATGCAACTGCACTACCGGAGAAATAGCAGCACTGGGCCTCATCCTGACTTGAGTGCTTTTTTACATACACCCAGCTAAGCAGGACTTAGCTAAGTGGTTGCAAATAGGTTTTCATTCTGTAAATTGCTTAAATGACACGCCCACTGAGAAAGTTTTAAAAAGATGTAAGCCTTGCAGTATATTTTCATATTTATATAATTTTAATCTATTCCCTTGACTCATGGATTCAATATATAAGGTACAAATGAGGGGATAAAGAGGACTTCCATATCCTGTACATCTTTCCAATATAAACAAATATGAATTCACCTTTTGCTGTAATTCTTAATGATCAATCAACATATAATGTTTGAATGACCATAATGCTATTCTCCTGAATCCCAAATAAATGCAGGACCATATAAAGACCTATTCCTAAGACTGTTTAAGTAAATCTTTTCACATAAATAAAGATGGTATTACTATGTGAGGGAAAAGGAAGTGTCTTCCTCAGAGGCCGCAAGTACTATACGTGATCTGTGTTTGTTGTTCCTCAACCATAAATTGGAAATGAAATCCCTATGGCTACTCAGGTGTATTCTATTTAGTGCACATAATATAGGTTAGATCTGTTTGCCGATGTAATAATATGATTTGTGTGGTGTTTATTTGAATACCTGAATACACAAATGAAACACCTGTTAGACAACGAAGGGGGCTGACGACTCTCAAAGAAGAGTGTCAGTGGACCTGGGAGAGGGGAGAAGGAGAGGAGACTGCACAGGAGATTTAAATGTGAAAAATGGACAATATGAACTTAAAATAAGTATATTAAATATCATATATTTTCAGTGGTATTATAGTATACTTACAAAAAGTGTATTTTGGTTTAAATTGTACTTTTGTGTACTTCATATATGTATACTAAATTGCATGTACTTACTGCGGTATTTTAGTGTATTTATAAAAAGTATATTTAATTTTCATACCTGGATAGCAAAAAGATAACACTTTTTACAGTCGTTAAAAAAACAGATGCAATGGGGCCTCTAGTGGCGCAGTCTGTAGAGCGCTAACCACAAGCTCAATGCGAGCCGTGATGTCGGCGGTTCAAATCCAACCGCTGAACTTTGTCTCACGTCTCTCCCTCTCTCTCCTCCTAATTATTCCTGTCTCTCTACACTGTTTTATCAAATAAAGGAAAAACCCAAAAAACATATTTAAAAAAAACAGATGCAATTACCGTTGCCACAAATGGTCACCAGCCGTGATAAATCAGCTGTAGCAGGTCATATGTGTGAATTTCCATTCTCTCCTCCCATGTTTTGCGGTCTACCCTAAAACGTGCTAAAATACATATGCATTAACCCAAACACGCAAATTTTATGGATGGAGCATTTCTCTCGTTTCACCAGTGCGAACTTCCCATGTGGCACCGGAAAAACACTATTTGTCTCATGTCTTGTGTCTAGCACTGCAGTGGGTAGCACTGTCACATCAGCACAGCATGAAGGTCACATGTTCAAATCCTAGCAGTGAGTGCCCTGCAATGTGTTGGCGACCTGTCCAGGGTGTATTCCTGCCTATCGCCCCTTGCATACTGGGATAAGTTCTAGGCCCCCTCCCCCATCCCAATTCCAACAGGGATTAAGCAGGTTAGATAATTATTGGATGGATGGATTGATTTATTTTATGCTTAATATAGAATTTGTGATATGATAGCATTGTATTTCAAGCAAACTTGTAACATATAGCATAGATTGGGATATTGCTACACTGTAAATATACTTCTATACCACCATCAAATAACCTTGAATGCAATTTAAAGTATATTTTGGACACATAGTGAAAAACTAAAATTGTATTTTAGTTTACACTGAAAGTGTATTTCCAAAACCTACACATCACCCTTTCAATTAGTATAATAATCTAGTTCATTAAGTACACTACTTTTGTACAGAAGTTTAAGTACACTTGAATACAGCCAATTTAACACAAATTTAATGTTTGCTAAATATAAAAATATAAGTTGAATGTGAGATCGATAAAATCTTTGGAAAAATGTATGGTAAATGTATTTCATGTCACATACTGCTCCCCATACTCATGTTTTCAGTTTTCCTGAAGTGTTCCCTGTGTTTTCTTAAATTAAGGATTTCCCATTTTCTAAGGAAATGCATGTTTCTGTTCTATCTCCAGAATTTATTATGCAGTTCACATCTGTACCATATGGCGTTTCCCATTATCTATGTTCTCTCTCTTTTTGTGACAGTTTTATATTTGTTAATTGTTTATACTTGCATGGGCACTGCATAGTAAAATGAGCTGAAGTATCACATGCCCTGCTGGAGTTTTTTCTCATTTTAGATTCAGATTTGACTCCAGCCAATTCATAAATCTGAGCAAGGGTTGGAAGCTAATCTAGTTTTTTTTTTTTTTTTAAAGTTAATGCTTTTTCCTGTATTTATTTTACTCAGATACCTTTTCTCAGTCATATGACCTCATAGCGTATTTGATTCAAGTATACCCTGACTCCCTGGAAGTAGCAAATTCTCTCAGTAAAATTGACATATTCATTAGTAGATTTGTCTTGTGTCTTGGTTCCTTATCTATGGTGGCCCAGAGGTGCACTCCATGTTTCTGAAAATAAATCTTTGTTTCTAATTAAAAATCCTCTTTTCTAAAAAGAAATCCTGGTTTCTAAAAAGAGGTCCATATTTCTAAATATAAATCCTTGTTTCTAAAAGAAACATTTGCTTCTAAAATGAAATGATTGTTTCTAAAAAGCCTGTCTCATGTTCTAAGAACAGAAAGCTAAATTCTAGATAGCTTATGTGCAAAGCATACTGCAACCACAATGACGTATGCTCGAATGTGTTTGAAAGTGTTATTTGTACAGCAAGGCTAATGAGAAGCTGGTCCATTAACTGGCATAACAAGCAGGAAATTGTCAAACAAGCTGAAGTTTTCTAACGGACATGTTAACGAAAATCCAGCTAACGATTAAATGCAATACTTGTTCTCCAGGAGCCACATCTTGATTACATGTGCCTTACATTAGCCTACACAATCATCTGGTTTGCTTTTTGTCATCTCCAATAAACAGCAACTTTTCACTTCCTGTTCATAATTACTCTGTATATAAAGAATAAGTAAAATGAATGAAAAAGTGATAGTAAATGGTAATAAAAATAAACTGTAAACTTTCAATATTGAAATTATTTAATAAACCTGGATTTTCTTTTGCAACTGCATCGCTCTCTCTGCATGATTCATTGTGAACTACATGTATTAATAATTATATTCACTTTAAATTCTGTTTACTGGGGATGTTCTTGTCTGTGTCAGAGCACCGAGTCTACGTGTGCACATGCTCATCTGTTCTGATTCTGCCCATATGCTGTTTTCCTGTTTCGCCGGTTGCCAGGAGACAGTACCAGACAAGGACTGAGTATTATCCTGTTACACTCGCAATTTCCTGTAGCCCAGCTCATCACAGGCGGCTGTTCTTGCTGCAACAAAATAAACAGAGATAAGATTCTAGCAAAGGAAGAACCAGGCTCCAGATATCCAGATTAGAGGCCTGCTTGCTTTGAAAATACACATAGAACAATTTGCAATGATACATAAGGGACTAATATATTGTGGTGCTATATTTTGCTAAGTTTATTTAAACTTTATTCAAATTTGTAAACCGAAAGTTATTGTTGGGTACTTTTTCTACACTATGCACATCAATGTAATACAAATTTCAAAACCATAAGCCACAGCTCACTCTCTTCCAGGGCAGCATCACACAAATTCACAAATTAAAGTTCTGTTTAAATGGTAAATTCAATGAATGGGATTTGAATGTTTTTTATTTTTTAATCTGGATGTTTTTCCATTTTTTTTTTTTTTAGTCTGGATGTTCTGTGCTTGAAGTGTGGAACGTAGATGTAACTCGTGAAAAACAGGTATGTTTTTCACAGTCAGTGATAATGATGAGCAAGCTCTCGCCCACGGCTGCTTCTTCATAATTAAAAATAAGCAGATGGCACAATTCACTTTGATTGGCCGACCACATGGCAGTGATGAGGAGGTACCGTATACATGTATATTTTCAGGAAATCCTATGCATTTTCCCATTCAAAAGTCTGTCGCGTCGAAACTCTCGCCGTATTACAGAGATCTACATATGCAGTGCGCGTTGTTAACGCCACAGAGGGATCCGTGCAACAACAGCCCAAATTATATTCCAAAAAAATAATTGTCACACAAGAGATCATCATGAACCCAGTCTAATTTCACACAGGACAGAACAGCTTGTTAACCTCCCCACTGTGACGGGACTGTCAGATCCCTTGGCAATTTACTCTGTCATTAATCAATTAAAGCTAATTTAGCAGAGCTCAGTCTTACTCCGGCAGTCCTAACATTTACAATGCAGTCATAGACACGACCTCTGCGCTAATTTGCATCCACCGTGATCGTGGATGGGAATACATTTTTCCAGGGCCATGCGGGTAGGCACGCTCACAGGTCTAGGAGCATTAAGCTGATAGGAATCAACGGGAATGCGTCCATATTGCATAGACCCACATAGCACAATTGTTTCAAAGCTTGATATCACAATGGAATAGCCTAGCTGATGATGTATTCTTTTTTAACGTTTCCTTCCAGCAGGTAAATCTGTTCCACAGTCACAGGTATGCTTGGCCCAGTAACTGGTCTGAAATATTCCTCTTGGGAAGACAAAGTTATTTTGTATGGTGTAATCCAGCTGTATCTGTTCAGCATCTTGAGCTGTCATGCTCAAAACACAGGCTGAGAAGTATTTCTTCAATAGCCGACTCCCAGCATTGGCACGTTTTGACCAGTGGCAACTGATTTTTAAGGTCCATGCATACACATATAATTTCTGTCCAAACCCAAGACACTGCAGTAGTAGTATTATGCTATAGGTCATTGGCTGAGTTGGCTTAAATGACTGCCTCCTCCTGGAGCCCCCACATATACAGGATAAGATCATGAATTATAAAATGGCAAATACCCACTGTTCATTAGTAAGGCGTTTACCCTTAAGTTGGGTAGACTTTATTCACATCAGTTCACCAGGCAGAGCTGGTCATAACCTGTGACCGTTGGGTGCCTCTTTATGTCATGCTGCCCACTGCGGTGACGGCAGGGACCATGGGGGCGGGGGCGGGGGGTTATGCTTCTGAAGTTAATTATTCCGAATGAAGATCGATTACAGCGCTTTTCCCGCCGATGCGGCTCCATCAGCTCCGCGGCTCGCTCGCTCTGTAGTGACACGACAGCCTGTTCAAAAAAACAACATCGCTTCCTAATTGAATATTCAAATGAATCCCTCAACCACAGAGGCGTCGCCGGTTTTATTCTACTTAATGGCATTCCGCGCGCACGACATCCATCTCTGCCAGGGCGTCCAAATTTCTCGCAGGCATTGATCACTTGCTAACAGGCAGTCCGCGCAAGTTTCAGCGTTCCCTTCCCCCCCCTCGAGTACGGCGTATCCGATTTTAAATAACGTGGGCGTCGGGCACGGAACAAAGGGGCTTGCATGGAAAAGCAGGTCATTAAGCAGGAACCACGCTTGCAGGAATAATCAGGCTGCTGCAGCGAATTGAATGTACCGTTCCATATTCCGCGCGGCTCCTCGCTCCATATGCACGTTCTCCTCTTAATGTCTCCCGCTGTGAGTCAGGTGGAGGAGAGACTCACAGAAAGGAGAATCTTCGGCATTTTAAAAGCCTCTTTGTGGGCCACACTTTAAAAGAACGCTAGCCGACTAGTTGGAATTCATAGACTGGGACATTTACAGGAGTAAGTGGATTTAATTACACCAAGTGGACTCATTATCTTAACGGGTATTCAGTTTTGTGCGCTTTCTTCAGTCGGCTGATAGAAAATGACCTCTCAGTTGTGTTCTATGGTGCTTCCCGCTTTTTTTTTTAAACATTTCTCAGCAATCAGCTCTTAAACATCCAGCCTTGGGAAGCTATTCCTCTGCCCGGCGGACCTGGTGGCAAGGGTCATTATGGTGTGTGTTAATGAACCTGAATGGGTACTTCAGCATGCCTGCAAGCAACAAAAACATTGTTTATTTGTAATTGGCCGTTCAGCCGCTGGGATTGTCAATAGGAGAACTCTGATGTTCTGACATCCAGTCGGTGTCTCAAGAATGAAGATATGAAGAAAACGTATGAATCAAATCCTTTCAGTCCGTATTGTTTCGCAAGGTCTACCAATTTCAATATTCCACCATTTCAATCGTAAATTGTGAGGACAGCATTTGAGGTTACATGTGTTATAAATGATTATTGACATTTTAAAAATACAATGTTGGTGTTTAGCCCAAGCAAACAAGGTCATCACTAAAGTTTAATTAAACAACATGAATAATTGAGTTCACAATCAAATTTGAAACTTAATTTACTACAGAATTTGAAAGGACTGAGCATCCTAAATAATTTCTTGAAGGGCTATGCACGTCAATGCACATAGTGCATGTTAAGTTTTCAAAACTTGAATAAAGTTTTAAAAGCATACTTGAGCATGGGAACTATGGCTGTACTGCATATGCATGTGTGTATTACACTTCAAATATGGTACTTTATTCATTGTGAATAGGCTGCATACTGTATTATCAATTGCTTCTATACCGCTACTCTACAACTAGCTAGCATGTGTCTTAAACATATTTACATGTTGTTCTGATACACTTTCACTTGAGTTTCAGCCGGTTATAATAGTTTCTTCTGTACTAATGGATTGCTTCCCATGCAGCAGTTGGCTCCACTGGTCATTTATCCTGCATCCATCCATCCATCCATCCATCCATTATCTGTACCCGTTTATCCTGGGCAGGGGGGTGCTGGAGCCTATCCCAGCATGCATCTCTCCTGTGTCCAACATTTAATTTCCTGCTACTGCAGAAATAATGTATTTCCCCCATGTTAGAGCTTCAACAAAATTCTCTCTGTCAACGACCTCAGCACTTTGAATAGTGATGTTGTAAAACTGATGGATGACTTATTTGTGAGAGAGTGATTTTATCTGTTATGTCTGAAAAGTGCAGCTTTATGTATGTCTTAAAAGCAAAACCAAAGGTTGATGTGTACAAATAAATGTTAGCAATTACTATGATCAGGGTACACAAAGTCCCTTACAAATTATTGTTAGGGCACAGTCAGTGTTGAGCTCTGTTAAAATGAAAATTGAGCAAAAATGTCAAATTCAGTCTTACTGTAAGCTCAAGGAAAAGTAATGAAAAGGAATCCAGATGCATATTTTCACAGTAGCAGATCAATTTAAACACACAGCCATATTATCATTAGATTGAGCTACTGCACTAAATTGTTTATAGACTTAATGACAACATTCTTTCCTATTTTTCAAAAAGGTATGGGGAACTGGGATTTCTGTATAATTACTTCAATTTAAAATGACTAATTTTCCATTCAGAAAAGAGTATGAAATAGCCAATGCGATAATTTAAGTAGAACTGCCTTCTTGAAAATTTGTTCGTATTAAGCCATTACTAAATAAAAATGAACAATAATTCATAAATATTTTGCTTACCATTAGTAATGATTCATTGATATGAATAAAAGCACATATATATGAATATATATTACGTAAAAATGAAAAATATGTTTTCTTCCCAAAGTCTCATAAGATAAGGCCCGCTATTGGGAGTCCAGCATTACAAGCCCGTTCCTGACTGTCTGGTCAGGTATTCTCATATTATGATGCCCTGGAGTCAGTCAGCCTAGCTGGCTTTCCATGGTCATCCTGGGGCTGGTCGTTTGTTTTTGCGAATGGTTGTGTACATTACCAGTGGACTGGCCTAATACTATTAGTGTACATGTGAAACGTACTGAAAGGCCACGTATCTGCCATCGGAATATAGTATTTTAGTGAGCAAGCTTTCTCCTTCTGCCATCTTTTTCACCTCAAAACCTTTTTTTTATTTTTTTTATTCAGTTTGGACATAAATAAATAACTGTATTCATAAGTATGAATAATAATATGAATATTTATAATAAATAGGCCTATTAAATATTTTGCTTACCATTAATAAACATATTTCTAAATCATTTGTCATTGAAAAACAGTAATCAAACCGCATACATAAAGACTAATTTAGACTTTGTCGCACGACCCATTTCGACAAGCGTCTTTCTGAAATTTATGAAAGATAATTTATATTGCATTTCACTGGAAGCTGTCTTTCTATATCGAGTTCATTATTCAGTCCTGGCCTCAGGAGATGTTTTCAAGTCTTCACTTCATTTAGACAAGGCAGAACCTTCAGACATGGGCTGACCATGAACTGAAGTCCATTAACATTCTTTGCTATTCAACCAATTGAAAAAAAAAGACTTGATTTAAAACTCATAGAAGACATAATCCATGGGGAAGGACCATCTTTGTTACGTTTCATGTGTTATGTGTGCTATGTCTTTGGAGATCATCTCTATTAATCTAGTCAGTGTGATTATCCCTGTGTTCTGGGAATTGGTTTTTATATAACTTCCAATGGCCTTGGTCACCTGATAACCATGCTGAAACCTCCAGACATCTCTCAACAGAATTGACTTTGAACCGTACACTTGTTTCAGGCACAGACATTGATAAGGGAGATCATTTTCCCAGCCGTGTGGGCTATTGCTCTATACGGACGATCACAGGTGCCTGCTAAAATTCCAGAAAGTCTGATACAATCGCTGTGTCCTGAAAATAACACTAGCCAATCAATGTCCCTTCATCTCAGTCAGTGCATCTATCAAGATGTAGATTTCATCTAAGTCAATTGGCCAATTAGAGGTCCTGGAGTGGAAGTGCTTTTTTCTTTGTGTGTTTAAATTCAAAGTTGTGAGCTCACATCTGAGCTGGACATACTGCTGGCTTTAACATTACTGCATGTCCTGTTATGTTCATGCCATCATTGCCACTTTATATTCTAAGGAATTGCCAGAAAGTAAAAGCTATCACTTATGCCTTGAAGGATGCAGAAGTACAGAGCATAGACTTGTGGCTCAAATGTATCAGCATATTCATTTCTCAGGAACCAAGCTGGGCTGGCTTTCTGCTTTCTCCCAGTGCTGACGGAAATGTATAGTCCTGACAATGTACTGGCTGTTTTGTGCATGAGGCAGACTATGCATCTGAGATGGTCAATACACGACCCATATTGATAGTTATATAAACTGTAACAATAACTGCCTTTTACAGAACCTGGACCATATTCCAGGGGACCATAATGTTCTGAGAAAATGCCCTGGGAGGCTGTGAATACAACCCACAGCAGGAATAAGGAAATAAAGGAATAACCTGAGAGGTAAAAATCAAAACATGTTTTAAAAGCTGAAGTGTTTTGTTTAGTGACATTAGGCAGACAATAATGCTCAAGGTGACTATAGCACAGACAGAAGGTTACAGTGATCATTATCTTTAACATGTTTCTCCCTAAGGAGACAGCAGAGCATATGACACAATTATCTATAGTAAATGAAAGCCAGAGGTATAGAATAATTACACTTACTCAGATAGATAACAAAAACACAACAGATACTCACCTGATATGAGGATGAGTAGATCATTGATTTTAAAGTAAATATTTCCTTTAAATATTTCTTTTTTTATTTTCATTTGTACCATAACTTGTACTCAAATACTTTTAAATGACAACTTATTTACTCTTATTTGCATAATTTCATGAACCATTACTTTTACTTTTACTTAAGGCATCTCTGAAGTAGCGATACTTTTACTTGAGTATTCCACCCCTGATTAAAGAGTAATTTAAGATGGAAAGGTCTCACATGCATGGAACTCAGTCATACGTGATGTCAGTACAGTAAGTGTTGCTCAACATGATGTCACAGGTGTAAAGAGCCTGCTAAAGGAGCTGCACCCCCATACCCACCCCTCCATTGTAACCTGAACACCCATCGCTACAGGAAATTCGCTCCTCTCCCCACCCCGATCATCATTCCCCTCTTCCAAATCATCCCCCTATCTACCCTTTATTCCGCTATTCAAAATAAATCCTCTCTCTACCTCCCTTTCCACATGTTAATTCTACTAACAAAAGATAACCTATTGCCCGGGTGCTATGACTCAACCATTACACTTCTCATTAATTGGTACCTGGTGATTTATGAATCTAGGCCTTTTCTTCATTAGCACTCAGTGTAAGTCGCTCAAGATAAGAGGGTCTGCTATACGCCTAAAATGTAAATGTAAAAGAGAAGATGAAATAATCTCAAATGGAGGACCAAATGTAGGCTTCCATATATGCACGACTTATAACACATCAAGAAAAGTATGTGTAGGTACACATGAAGTCTGGTTAAAGGCTGGTTTACTGAAGTGAGAAAGTTACATTAAAGGCAATAATTTGAAATAAGATTTTATACAGAGATCACCAAATACGATAGTACCGTTGTGAAGAATAAAGGCTGAGACCCACAGCGGATTCCTGGGTGGATCATCTGGTTCTTCTTGTCTCGGGACTTTCAGCAAATTGGAGTTGCACTAAGGTTTATGCTGACCACTAAACCACTTTAAATGTTAACTAAAATTAAAACAACACTGATGTGGCCCACATATGGCTAACCAATTATTCAACCAGCACAGATGGTTAGATTTCACTTAATTCGGCAACATTTCCCATATTCCCTGCTGGTATGTTTTTTTTCTAGGTCCAAATGGACTGCACAATGCGTCCATCAAGGCTGCAGTTTGATTTCATTTTATCTCACAGCAAACACACTTTGGCTTTTCATTTGCGATTGCTTATTCACAGAGACTATTGCTTGGCACTATCTGTGTATCTGTCTCCATTTCTCCCTCTCTCTCTCTTTCTCTCTCAGCTCTATTCCTGTGGAAATGAAATTATATGAATATTAACAGTTCAGCAAAGATTTTACCATGAATTTTCCCATTACAAACTCATTTTTAACATTTTTTACAGAAATATTGAATAGATTATTGCCTGTTTATTGGTTAAATAGGTCCCACTCCAGCCCTAATATTAGAAGAATATTGATTAAGATTAGCTCAAATACCATTTTCCAACACATTATTTACTCCACAAGTCACATTTGTCCCCATGGGTTGTGATAGACATAAACCTCATCACAGGAAGCAAGACTGTTCTTCAGGTTCTAACGGATTTGGTACACAATGGGCAGTTGTGATTTGTCATACCCACAACCTAAACACTTACTGACATGCACATCACTGCAGAAGCACATATCGCTTCATCTGGGCCTGCCCGTATGTACATGTGAATAATAACAAATGTAATTATTTATATAATTTGCTTACCAGGCACTATAGTGCCAAGCCTAATCAGCTGTCAGAGTTCCTATGATGAAATTAAACTCATTTGCCAATGTGTAAAGGAAAACAGACCAGGAACAGAACGCAAAGAACAAAATCAAGATTTATTTGAATATGTGGTGCAGAATGTACTGAAATGTATGCTTGTTGTGTATGCTAAACGAACCCCTTTTTCATATCTATGAAAAGCATTCAAATCCAGAGCAATTACAGTACTTTGCAACAACTTTTATTTTCTTTATAAACTTTGTTTTTCTTTTCCTTTCAGTCTGGTTTTTTCAAAAGGGATCAAAAGCAAGTTTTGGAGAATATTATGAATATGAGAGATTTTACAGTTAGCATGTTTGTCTGAATAGCATGATGCCATTTTGTTCTTTGGGTCTCGGGTGCCTTATTCACCCTATAAGCATATGCAATCACGAGCTCTTCTGTAAAGCAGTTCTCATGGGAGGTCTGGACTGCAGTGACCTGGTGCTATGGCTACTACACTCTACACTGCATGAGCTATTAATAGCAGCGTGTTCCCTGTTCAACGAGCAGGACAGTACAGTACATCTAAACCACCTTCACGCTTCCGTTTTTACTTTTATTTTTTTCCGTGACGAGACGTTATTGATTGGCGTTCGGTGGATTGCTCCTCCCCCTAGCCCCATCATGTTGCCTTGCGGCTTGAGAGCAATTTGTTATCGTAGACCAGAGATTGCACAATCTGGAAGGACCGGAACGATACTTAGGGAGCTGCCGGCTGTGGTTTGATATTCAGGCCTCTGTGGCACCAGTAGTCTGACTGCCTGGAGAGTGCACTCTTACAATTACTCTTGGTCAGCATTCGGAAAATGCTGAAAGCGTTTACTAAAGACAGCCTAGTTTCATGCCTATTGCATCACTATGGTCCCATGTCAGCGTATTGATGGAGAGCGTAATGCTTGGTTACATTTGCATCATTTGCCGCACATACTGTAAAATGCATCAAATGTTACTTGGTGGAAAATTGGACCGTAAAGATTTGCTTTGATACAGAACTGACATTTTCAAAGTTTAATGACCAGCCATATTAACAACCTATTCTTGTGTCCTTCACATCGACCTGATCAATGTGACTCTGGGATGAAAACAGATTGCAGAGATATGGAAGTTTGGTTTGATGGAATATAAAAGCAAAAAGTGATTATATAATGACATACAAGTGAAGAAACCCATGTAAAACCATGGAGCAGTTGGAAATGTACTTGATCAGTAAAGTACTTGCTCATATCAAACTATTTGTGGTGGGATATTTAAACAATACGAAGGGCCCACCCCTCTTTTCCATGCCAAATTTGGGAGACACAGCTAATGCACTCCTGCAGATGATTTCCACAGAGCGATTCCTCTTCTATCTTTGTCATGTCAACATCTCCCCCACTTTGCCTCCTTTTCACATTCTGCGATGCTTGCAAAGAGGCCACTCCACACCAAACACGTGTCCTCTGAAGAGCTGGTGTGTGTGTGTGTGTGTGTGTGTGTGTGTGTGTTGGGAGGCACTCATGCTCTCATTTTAGCTTCCCACACACTTAAAATGCTCCGCAGTGAACAGCGTGGCTATCTGAGCCATGTGACTGCAGTCAGCACACACCAGAAACCACATACTTTTGAAGGCTGCAACACTCCCAAGACCAGTTTAGCTATGAGTAGCTAACTACAGATTTCAGGAAACAAGCTTTCCCCCCCCTCCGCTACGCAGACAAGGGAAATACGTCTCAGCTGGTTAATGTGAGGAGGCTCAGATACCTGTAGCCTGTCCTCATTTCAGGAGCACTTTGTGCCTTCTATGTTGCGCTAAATTTGTTTCCTGTTTTTGTGCTAAGTGTTAGCAGTGCCGTGAGCCCAGCGACAACCTAGCCACCGATGTGGCAGGCCCAATTTTATTCTGTGGCTCTCGGGTTGCTGCTGCTAACATCGCATTTCATCCTCCCATCTGTCCGGGCATTTAAAGTAATCCTCTTTTGATTCCGTATTTGTAAACAACGATATCTCCTTTTTGTGTTTGTGGACCGAATGCCGGATGTTCAGTGAGTTCCCCTGGGGTGTTTTAAGGAGGGAAAATCTGCCAAATTGCCTCAAGGGTGTTCCACTTGACTAATGCTTAAAAGACATAAATGATTTCTCGCCGTTTCCGACCGCCTGCATTCCCATCTCACCCGCGCTGAAACGGAGGGGCTTACGACCGCGCCGAGGGCCGGAACGTGACGCATCGATCCCGGCGCTGCTTAAGGAAGCCGAGCCCGCGAAGCAGGAGGTGGCTTAAAATATGGAAAGATATGTGAGCTCATGCGCGCCCATTAGGCCTCGGCATGGCGTTCTCTCCCCGGGAACAGTTTGGACCTTTCGGGTGTTTGCTACTCACAGAGCAGGAGGGACGGAATGGGTGGGTCAGAGCATGAAATCAGCACGCGCGTGACCTCAGCAAAGGGACCGGGAACCTGCAGCTCTATTGGCCGTGGTTATCTGTAGCAAAAATGGCACTGAGCGACTCTGGATGGACTTGGAGCTTACCTGAGTACATTACGTTACAGACATTTAGCAGACGCTCTTATCCAGAGCGACTTGCACAACTTTGAGTAGAGGATTAATACACTGTCACTGCCGTATCAGAGAGGTAATAAAAGATGGTGTCAAATGTTTTAACTCTTCAGTGCATGTCACAATTGTTTTAACAGCCAATCCCAGTCACTGTAAAGTTTATGCAAAATGGTGAAGTGAAATGCAGTCTCAATTAATTTAGTCAGACATGGCAATGCTTTGTGAAGTGATATGCCACAGTTCATGTGATTACAGACATGCATAACTTAGACCTTAATTTACAAGCGTAAGCAAGTAACTATTTTAAAACTAAAAAGTAAGCAAAGTTAAAGTGAATTTTTGTGTAGATTAAAGTGACTTCTTGAAATGTGACTCTTCGTGTACAATATAGTTTCTATTTCATTTTCATTACTAGTTGACACCGCCCAAAACAAAGGTTTCCTTACATTTAGCTACTTCTAATAATGAAATAAATTCAATCATCATTTGTACCTTGACTTCACGTACTTCATTTTTTACACATGTAGTTTAGCAAGTTCATTTTTGGGAATAAAAACCCAAACCTTCCATTAACTGTGTTAACACAGACTGTTAATTGAATGCAGGCCGGTGTTTTTTTCCCCCTCATGGCATGAATGTTCTTGACTAACACATTTCTATAATAATTTATTTGTACACTCATATTTAATGTAAATGTGTTTTTGAGATTTGGGAAGGCCTGACAGAGGCAGCAGTGAAGTGGGAGACGCAGAGCTGGATGGGAGGCTCCGACAGCTTTTTTGCTGGACCCAGCTGATCCACGCCAGATGGCTGCCACACCATGAAATCGCTGCCCTGACCTTTAATTCAGTAGCCGCTGGCCGGCTAAGCTTTGTTCCTCGTCGTCTTTCAACGTTACGCCCCTTTTCTTGACGGGAGCTTGTCCCCCCCGGTCTCAGGTTACCCGCGCGCGTGGTAATGGATGCGAAAACGAAACGCGCTCACGTGTTCTCGGTTCCTGAGTGCCGTTGGGATGATTCCCTCCAGATTCCCGCGTCGAGCGGTAAACTTTTAATTGCCACCTCCAGGTGAAGACGCAGTAAATAAATCTGAAGAATCTGTTGGCGTTATTCTCAAAGCAGGGACCCTATGCCCTGTGCTTTTCCCATTATCTCAGTTCTGTCGGAGATCACATGGTCTAAGAACTACGATAGCCAAAGCATTCCTGCATTTGTTTTTTGAGCTACCTATTCACACTTGAACCAGTAGTTGCAGGAAAATTTCAAGGGTCAACAACAAGATTAGAATGTGATAAAAAGGAAGGAAGGTTTCAGTTCTAGAATGTTCCCCACCTCATTGCCCAATACTGATTCCTCTGGTTGATTGGACACTTGCAGTCTGACTGGACCTGCTGAAAAAGCTGTGTAATCCTCTAGTACAGCAAATCACAGCACTTATGATTCAGGCTATGTTCTGTAACAAAGCCATGTTCTACACTTGGTGAAATTACCTAACATGCCTGCAAATTAGGTTTATCTTCTGAGAGTCACATTTCATAGAACAGTTCCTGGCATAAAGCAAGACTGAGCATGATAATTATGGGAAGTACAATTGAAAAGAGAAGCTGAGACATTTTCATCCAAGAGAAAAATGCATTCTGTGTTTTTATTTTATTTTTGCTCTTCACCAAATTATCTGTAGTAAGTATAATTCTTTGCTTTGTTTTATGACGATGTTGATACTCTTTTCTCAGTGTTAAACATGTGCCGAACCCAGTATCTGTTGCTCATACGCATCATATTCACTGAAGAGAAAATTTTGTACTTCAGCAAACTGTGATACACACTATGTATTATGTGAGAAATGTGCCGTTATATATCAATAATAATAATATTCAGCATTGTTTTGACTGTGCGTTCTTCTCAGACATTCTTGGGTGGCCATTGACACTGTTGTTTTGGAAGCTAGATGAACAGTTCCGGCTCAGTGGTACACATGAACCAGAACAGTTGCCTTGCCACACAGCCTTCATTTGAAACCCCAGGCTTCATTTTTATCATGCTTTTAAGCACTTACTATGCCTCATAGGTAAGGTAAATATGAAATATAAGGTAAAGAAAATATGAATGGCTGAAAAGAAACAAAATTTAACTTCTAGAGTAGCCTAGTCAAAGCTCTGGCTTGAACCCAATAGAGATGCTGTGGCAGGACCTGACATAAGCAGTTGATGCTCGAAAACCAGGAAATGTGTCTGAATTAAAGCAGTTCTGCAAAGAAAAGTGGGCTAAAATTCTTTCACAGTGATGTGAATGACTGATATAAAATTATAGGAAATGTATGGTTGCAGTTATTGCTGCTTATGGTGGTGCTACAAGTTATTAATTTTAAGGGGGCAATAGTTTTTTCACATGGGTGTTTTTTACGTTTTCTCAAATAAATGAAATAATTTTTCAAATGTGTTTTGTGTTCAGGTTCCCTGTGTCTAATACTGCTTTTTGCCTAAAGATCTGAAACTATTCAGTGTGACAAATATGCAATAATAGAGGAAAGGGGGAAATACTTTTTCATGGGTTCAATAGACTTATCACTAGTGCCCAGCTGTTTCTTATTGATTAATCAGGCAATATAATCATGCAAGTTAAACCCACTCTAGTATATCATGAGCTATCAGTTCATAACATTATTCAAGTTAACACATTAATACATTTATTTAAAACAATGTACATGCATCAAATCAAGTGTTTAACTGGATGCTTTGCAAAAGTATTGTTGTATATCTGAGACCCAGAGCTCTCATCCCTGTCTTATTTAAATTTGACTTTCACCATACATGCAGTAAATATTCTGTGAATTAATATTAACGCAGCCATGGAAGAGTCCCTCCCCATTTAAAGAAAATGTAGTCCTTTGTTTGTATTAAATTCAACATACAAATTACTGTAGTATGCTACAGCAATAATTATCCAAAAACTAGATTAACTGCATTAGTAGTAAGAACTGTACTCAGACTCTCTAAGATTAATTCCCCTTAAACCAGTGGTCTCTAGGCACTTGATGTAAACATTCAGTTACACCAAAAAGTACTGGAGTTCGGCTTTGCGAAAGTTAGGATAATGTAATAAGCCTCAAAACAAATATAGATATTGTAGTGCGTGGGGTATATTTTTGGCCATGTCTCTCTCAGGCAAGGATCTGTGCCTCTTTAATGGGATTTGGCTATTTTTACCCTTCAATACTCTGCTGCTATAATGATGGCTGATGGCTGGTCAGACATATTTGGGGGGGGGGGGAGGGGAGTTAGGAATGTGGCTGAAGGATGAAATGATGCATTTTCTCCTCCTGTCTTTGTTCCTCTCGCTGTCTCCCTCCTTTGACAGACCATCATTCTTATTACACTCCTTTAGACTGGGTATAAAGCCAGGCTGAAGAATTGCAGTCTGCAAGCAGTCATAATTTGGAAAGATCATTCAAAGCTCCAGCGTAATGAAATAGCATATCCTTTGTGTTCAGCGTATGTGATGGGGGTACTTTCATTCATAACATCACATTTTAAATCTTCTATTTGAGTCTTCTCAGTCCAGGTACATCTCTCTTGTTTCAGTTCTCAGCATTATACTTGCCCTCAAAGGGTGAATTCAGGTCAGAGAAGGCAGAAATGAAAGATGCTCTACGAGTACCCCTTATCCCACGGTTTCACAGGGCACGCACAAACAAGTGGAGACAAGCACGCACGCACATAAGCTGCCCAAAATGCCAAAATGCTAATGCCAACATTTACCAGCCGTTATGAGGCAGCCGCTGTTCAAACAAACCCGGGGTGAACCATTGAGCTGACAAGCGGATTTTTAAATTCAAACCGCAACTGACAAAGGCGCACTGAATTTCAAATTTCAAAGTTATCACAGAGTCCAAACAATAATAACGGAAATAGGCAGCTGAGAAAACACTGTTTTAAAAAGAAGTCGGAGAGTGTACCAAGCTGAGGACACATAGTTCAAAGTGAAGCCAATGTACGACTCATTTCATTGGCGAACACGCTCTATCTCTTTGTATGATCTATTTTATCAGAGCATCATTCTTAGATTTAGATTTATTCACATTTTTTAAATGAACTCTTAATGCACTATTACTGCGTTTCCCCCATTAACTTCAAATGTGTTTTGACTCATGAGGTTTATGATATTATGGGCCAACCCCAGGCATTAGGGCTTGCTTCACTCAGGGAACAAGATGGCTGCAGCACACTATATCCTGTATGCTTTGACACAACAAAGCCCCCGAATGCCCTGTATGCTTTCACGCTCATTTGATGCTTCATTCTCATGATGAGCAGTAGCGCTGCGCCCTAGTGTTTGAAGGTCATTGCTGCCCCCCCTCCTCTCCATATTGTAAATATTGTTAGCCACACTACATCAGCACTGTAGGGAAATGCTTTTTTGGAAAGGATTTCTGTCAAATGATTTATGACTGGTCGTTAATGCCCACATGCAGTAAATAGATGGAAGAACTGGTTCCCTTTCAACTTATGAAAATGAGAAAAAGCAGTCTGCTCAAATGGTGAAGGAACATTGGGATGCCATCCAGGCAAGTTATGCCTTGGCAGAGCGGCATACCCCATATCTATACAGCACAGAGAGTTTGCCACTATTCAGGGTTTCCTACAGAAATATCTACAATGACCAAAAACTTCTCAGCCCATTAAAACATTAACTTCTATACCTTCTGACTTCGTGTAAACAGACAGAATTCAAAAACTGCACATGTCCGCACAAAAAAAGCCCCAGACTTTTTAGGGGATTTAGAATTTTTTCCTTCTTCTTCTTTTTCCTGCCGCTTACATCATCACAAATGTTCCAGCAAAATTTAGTACTGAAAGTACTGACATCAAGATTAGGCCGCGTTACAAGAAACAATATTGGCTATCTCAGCTCACACAATGTAAACATGCCTTATTCCAAAGCAATTCTGCTAACCAATGTTTCCTAAATTATTTCAAGTAACTTGGCCCTGTGTTTTTTCGCTCTTTTACTGAGCTGCCCTCTTGGCTAGGTCTCCCTTGTAAAAGAGGTTCTGTCTCAATGGGACTCTCCTGGTAAAATAAAAGTTGAATAAAATAAAAAATTTGCTGGTTTGAGATCAAAATACCGGTGTGGAAAAGTTTGTAGAAATCAACCTCAAGTTAGCCATCCATCCATAAATGTGATTCATAGAATTCCAGGTGAATAATGCAAGTGCAACTTATGAAAAATACACTTGGTTCCTAGTAGGCCAAAGCAAGGACCAAGGAAACAAACAGAAGGTCACATGTAGAACGGGGCTGCCATTTGCATTCGTGATTTATGTACATTTTCTCAGAATGTCAGAAGTGAGCATTCCTGAGGGCAATCTCCTGACACATTTTAAGCAAAATTGAGAAAAGAATCCAAGTAATATGTTTGATTTAATAGAAGCTTCATGAGCGGCAGAATTCAATTTCATCGCACCCTCCAACTGGGCGGCCCCTTTGAGCGTCTCCGGAAATTGATTCTGCTCAGCTCCGGTACTGCGGTTGAAAGTTTGTAGGAGGTGATAGTTTCTCTTTGTTTAAATTGCTTCTCACTTCAAGGCTGGCTGATTCAAAGTGGGAAAAAGTAAAAAAAAAAAAAAAAAAAAGAAGAGAACAGGAATAGAAAATTGACATGAGGGCATGCTGAAGGTGGGTATCACAATTTAATGGCTTTATTCGACACGGCTGGTAGGATAAATCCACTCAGGCTTTTAGAGTTCAAGGCCAGTTCTACTGTACAGAGGGATGCGGTTTCTTCTCTTGATTAAGGATAAAAGCCTGTCTATCTGTCTATCTCCTTGACCGTTTGTGTATTTGCTACCAGTGATAATCATCTCGGATCCACAGAGATAATATGTGCAGAGTGAAACTTTGTATGAGAAAGCTTTAGCCTGAAATGAAGTATAGTATATTGCCTACATTAATAGACACTAAAAAAAAAAAAAATCTTCTATATAAAAACTCACATACTTATAAAAGTTGCATTAGTAATGAATACTCTTCACATGTTTATAACAAACTATATTCCTAGAAATCTGCCTGAATATCAAGTTAGTAATTAAAATCATTGCAAGTTACAAATAAACTTTTGCAATATGTTTCATAGAAACTAAAAAAAGCCATAATTCCAATACAGTGCTATCCATGTTTTCCTGCATTAATTGAAGTTGACCCCATGCTCCTTCATCTTCCCTCTCCTTCCTAATTTTGCTGCCTCATGAATCACCCAATTCCCTAAGTCTTAAGTGTGAATGAATATACCAGACTCCTTTGAGCATGTTCAAATCCTTCTTCTGATGTTTATTTGGTGCTTCACATTACAACCTCACAAGTACAGTAGTTACATTTTAAATGTGATACTGAGATGAAAATTGTACATAATATGAGAAGTGATAGGAAATTCAGTGACGGCACACTAAGACCGCTGCCCCCTCCTTCTACGGACAGCTGGCCCCGTGGCCAGACATTAGCGAAATGCCTTCCGAAATGTCACCTCCTTGACAGATGTGTCGGTGCTCATCTCAGTGCCAAAGACTGCGCTCTGATCTGGCAGAGAGCAGCTGTGGACTCTCTGCTGTGCTGATTGCATGCGTCCCCCGGGGATATCAGGGGTGGCCTGTCTTTCACTCCGTGCATATGTGAACCGGACAGATGAGACCATACTGTACATTTTCTTTAGTAAGCTCCCTCGTTACTTGTTTTTGATGGTTTAAGATATGATATGATATTATGTCAAATGTTACTGATTCATCTTAATCTACAAAAATATATGTTTGATTACTTGTGTCTTACAGAAATTAAAAAAATCTAATTTATTATTGGTTATTTGTCAGACTGAATACATAGAATGCATGTTGCAGGTTGAAAAAAAAAATGCTTTCTTGGAGACCATTCCAACAGCAATGGCAAATCAAAACAATGTTCCAACCAGTAGGTGGGAAGCAGAGTCATAGATTTCTTTAAGCACTTTCCTTCAGGAATAAAAATATATATATATGCTGACGCACGCTATTTAACGTGCCATATGTTTTCCTCCAGGCCTTCTCTGGCTGTGCTTTTGCTAAACTCCAACCTGGAAATATGCAGGCCCATATTTTTGCTCTGGCATTTGCAAGTTGCCATTTCTTTGTGTCTGCCGCATAATAGGCCCCCGGATCTGGAGCCGGAGCCTCCCCAGATGCTCGTTGAGTCATGCTCGGCTCAAACGAGCGGGCCCGCGAGCTGGAACCCGCCCATGAAAGCCAGCCCACAGAGGGACACAAACAGGCCCTCTCTTTCCTGTTGCTCATCTTCAGCCTCCTCCAGAGCGCGGGGACCTTGCACCGGGCAGCACCACGTCATGTCATCAGGACCGAACAACACAGCTGGGCGCTATAGAGGCCAACGCAGAATTTATGGATTACATGCTTCATATAAAACACAATAAACATGAAGGAGGAGAGCAGAAGAGAATAAGTCCATGAGCAGACTGTGACTCATCTGAAGACCAGAGGTCAGAATAACAAGAACATTAACCCTTACTAACAATGTGTGAGAATTCACAGAGGGTCAACAATCCACATTAAGTTTTCCCCAAAACTGCTGAGATAAGACATTTTCACTCCTGATGGCTCATTTCTGGGATAGAATGTTGGGCACCCTTTCATCTTTTGGCATAAGCACTTTACGCAGTGACATTACTGACCAGAGGCATCCAAAATCTTGAGCCTTACAATGGCCTGCATCAACTCCCCTGGACACAATACTTGTCTCACGTGTTTCAAGAAAGTTCTCCTGTGCCAGCTGCTCAACATGTGATCAGTGGTGCTGACTCTTAAAGCCGTTGACGTGGAAATGACTTATCATGCATGATCCGAGAATGGTCCGAGAAGTTTCTGCTGCACTCAGTTACTCACATGAGAAGGTTCTCTCTCACGTGTTCCTGCAGAGTCCTGCTGCATCAGAAACTCAGGGCCTGATCAGGAGTGCCAGGTCCTGCAAGCTATGCTAAGAAAGATTATTTACTTGCGTGTTCCTGAGAATTTATTAGTGCTCTGACCACTGTATTTTTTAAAGCTTTGTTTACGAGGCTTGTGTCATTCAAGCTATTTGTAGCCACAAGTGCTTTAAAGAAAACATAAAAGACGCAAAGATGATGTAGTAATATACAGTACCAAGACTACAAAAAACCGTCAAATATAAAAGGAGGATACTTAAAAAATAAAAACAAGCTCACAAATAAATGAAGAACAAAAGTATAAAAGCAACCTAAATACAATAAAAGCGAATATGAAAAGACATGTTTTCAATTGACTTTTAAAACTAGCTACTTTTGAGTTTTCAATGAGCTGACAAGTCGCAACATCAGTTCAGGACTGATCCTCATTATAGTAATTCCCTTGCCCTTGTTATGCCCTTTCCTTTAATTTGTTATTGCCAGAAATGTGACTGATTACACCCACTAACCAGTACTAACATGTGCTAATATAAATCATATTAATCACCTGCCGGTCATCTAAAGATCTTATGAATAACCACATTAAATTTTTTCCCCTCTTTCTTTTATTTTATATAAATACGCTTTTTAGCTTTTCTCCTCATTGTGAAACAGTAGAAAGCAGAGACACATTGTCTCCACGACACAAGATATCATTTTTTGCTCTGTTTTAAGAATGACAAAAATCTAACCTTCATTTATGTACTCTATGAAGACTATACTCTTTGAAGCAAAACAAAATGCCCACCACCTTCCCCACTCTAAAATTCCATTCCCCTTTCAAAAACACTTTTTTGTCCTTCGGAAATGTCGACTGTTCGGCAGTGTCACCCGGCAAGGACTCCAGTTATCTGCGCTGGAGACAGCGGAGGTGCTGACAAAACAATGCAGGCCAGCATACGCGATAATACACTTGTGCTCAGGAACCAGTGGTGCACCGCGATGAACCCTGACATAGCTTAGCTATCTCACAGATGCTTCAGAAGAGGGGGGAAGAAGACCGTGACTGTCGCTAAGTACCCTGTCATACAGTGGTCACTGGTTTCAGTTGACGCATTCATTTCAGACTCTCATCATAGGATAAAGTGGTGTCAATCTACAGTGGTGTGGAGGTTTGTGGAGTTTAAAAGCTTGACACTGATCAGGGAGGGTGGCAGTCTGTGGTACCCACAGAGCATGCTCAAACACACACCAGCCCACATTCACCTCCTCTCTCCCTCACTCCCTCACATGGGTGTATGTGTGAGTAGCTCTCAAACACATACACAGACACATGCATATTGATTCACGCAAATATCAGGAGACACATAATAACAGGTGCACATGTAAACTAACACGCGCACCAAAAACCAACACCTTTATCATTTGCTCAGCACCACTGGAGAGAAGTCCCCGAGTGGTTTAGGAGTGAGATTAAACAAGTTTTAGATTTATCTGTCCGCCTTTCTCAACACTCAAGAAGCTACTGAGAATGTCAGTACACATCGGTTCTGATTCTAAATATAGGACAACAAACAGGATTCCCTATAACCCCTGGTGTTTATCTATACATCTTCATAGCATCCTCTCTGCAATTAAGTCATTGGTGAGTGAAGGTTCTGACCGTTTGTTGCGTAGTCACAACAAATGGTCCTTGTAAATGGGTGATCATCTAGCATCTGTTTGCTCATAAGCACAAGGCACTGCAGCATAAAGACATGCTTTATTTTCTCAGACCCATAGAAAATCTGTATAAAATAGTCTTCAGAATCTTCCATTTTTGACTGACAGTTGTAAAATATTCAGTTGTGTCTCAAGCTCTGTAAATGGAAACTATTCTGTTCCTACCTGTATCCGTAGTCAGAAATAATAGGACAAAACGATAGACATTTTAACACTCCCTGAAGGCCCATGGGGCGATGGTAAAATTGCAGCTGTATTACCTGGGTAGGAAACCTCACTGGGATAGTGTCATGACTGACTGAATCTACAGGGAGAGGGAAGTGTACATTTAATAGAAGGAAGGATTTGAAAGACAGATACTGTAGGCCCCTTGCTAGAACTTGTTTTGAATGTTGGATGAAACAGAATGCAACAATCCTCAGTCTACTTCAAGAATGCATAACTATAGCCCAATTCAATCTACATTAGTTTCTTCAGGGTAACAGTCTAGTAAAACGTTTTCAGCACTCCTCTGTAATTTCAATCATCAATTCGGACGAACTTAAATTCACAGTAGGAGCGTGTTTCTCTTTCCATAAACCTGGATAAGCGTCACACACGGCCACGTGATTACACTTGATGTTCGTAAAAAAATCTGGGCGTCTACAACACACATGTCAAAGGGAAATAAAATGTTTGATAAAGAACGCTTGTTTTACATTGACTATCAACACCGACCAGGCGTGTATATATGTGCAATATTTTCAATTTTGAAGTTGTGTCCATGAAGTATGTTCTGCTGTGTTGTTAATCAGAACCAAAATCACTGATGCCTCAGCTTGTTGTGTCACATTGGCCTACATGAAATTGCACTGCTATCAAAAAAAAGTCTAACTTCACCACGGGTGGCAAAGACACACACGCACGCACGCACACACACGCACACACACACACACACGCACGCACACACACACACACTCAGGAATTTTTTCCTTTTTACAGCCTCATTTATGCTTCATGCCCCTTTCACAGCTTACAAATCAAATGTCCTCCAGACGAACCTGTAGTATTTACAAACTGTAAGCTTTGAAGTGCCTTGTTTTTTATGATCAGGTCTTTTGTCATTTCTCCCTCTGCACAGAAACACATGCTCGGTATTAATATTCCATGTCATTGGACTCATAATGTTCTTCCATGCATTAGATCCATTCATTGTACTCTTTTCCAAAATGGATAACAAGCAAGTCCGTTTAATGCCTGGAAGCGGCGGAAGAAAAATTTTAGTTGTTCAGCTGATTACACATGGTTGATAGGGCATTGCTAGGTGGTTGCTAGGGTGTATGAGTTGATTGCATATACATCACTCGATGGTTGCTAGGGCATTACTTGGCGATTACCAGGGTATTGCTTGGAAATTACAGGTGGTTGCTAGGTGAGTGCTAGGATGTTACCAGGTGGTTATAATAATGATTACAAGGTGGTTGGTTGGTGGTTAATAGGTAATTACAAGTGGTTGCTAGGGTGTTCCCAGGTGGTTGCTAGAGCATTGCTGGCTGGTTGGTTGGGTGTCACTACGTGGTTGCTAGGGTGTACGGGATGTTGGTTTAGGTGTCACTAGATGGTTGCTAGGGCATCACTTGGTAATTGCTAGGGTGCTGCTAGGTAATTACAGGTGGTGTTCTCCCTGTGTTTGCGTGGGTTTCCTCTGGGTACTCTGGTTTCCTCACACAGTCCAAAGACATGCAGGTTAGGCTCATTGGAGACTCTGAATTGCCCATAGTATGTGTGTGTGAGTGTATGTGTGCCCTGTGATAGATTGGTGACCTGTCCAGGGTGTATTCATGCCTCTCGCCCAATGCTCCAGCACCCTCCATGACCCTGCCCAGGAGTAAGCACGTATAGATGATGGATGGAACAAGGGGCTGAGGGAACATAGGAATGACCCTCTCTCACTAGCTAGCTATTGATTTATCTATTTACCTATCTTTAACTAGCTCTCACTGGCTAGCTAGCTATACTGCCCTGCACACAAACTTCACAAATTAGCCTGCATTAATGTTAACTCAGCATTGTTTGGCTAATAGTAACTGAGATTTAACAACATTATGCTATTTCAATCGATTGCATTTAACTCTAATGTGAAGACGATTGTTAATGCCTGTATTTCATTTTCAGATTGCATGTTAGATGGCAATGTACAGATGTGAATTGGTGTGTGAAAAAAATAAAGCATGGTTTTCAGATGTGGGCATGTCAAATTTATAGGAAATAAGTTGGTGATGTCATCATGGCTTTGTCCACTTTGTCCACTGTCCACTCTCCGGTCTATTGGTTGTATGAACAACTTATTAATCAATGCTAACACATATGCATTCTACTTTCTACTTTCTTTCTGGATGGGATTAGTATTAGAGAAAGTATTTCATCATATGTTTGCTAGATAGTCCTTTATAATTGTCTATATTTCAAAGGATTTACTTGTCTCATTTGCAGTCAGTGATTAATGGTTACTTTTTTTGTTTCTGTAGTTGTTTATGTGTTCTCGTTGAATCCAGTCAGCATTTGTTAATTGGAGGTTTTGCACAGATTTTCAGCAACTGTCAGTCGAGTTGTACACAAAATTAACAGGTGGAATAGGTATGCATTATAAATCTGTTGCTCACTACCTACTTCTGTGAGTGACCCATACATGCTTCATTTATTCTCAAGCTCAACAGGGCATTCTGTGCTGCTCTTACGCATTTCTGTCAGAAAGATGCAGTAACTATGTAATACAGCTGCATTGTGCTTTAGCGTTTTATGTCTTCCACCAGTACAACGGTCTTAAAGCTGTCGAAGAGAAGATGTAAACGTCTCCTCAGAAGTGAGACGTATTCAATTCATAAACCTTTCATTATGGGCATTCTGGGCAAACCATAAACAGGGCTTTGTGCATTTTGAGTTGAATTTAGCTGAAAAGGCTTTAAGTAAACAAAGGTTTAATTAGGAAATTTGCTAATTTAAAAAATTTGGGGTATTTTCGGGTGAAATTGTGTGCCATACCCTCTAACATCTCAGCATTTCCATTGACACAAACACACAACTATCCAGTTATCTGAGCTCCTCTCCTCCTCTTTAAAGGTGAGGCACCCTGTAAAAGGGCAAATATGTGCTCTGACAGACAGATGGAGATAAAAGGTGAAATCCATACCAGACTGTCACCTCTACTGTGCCTGTCTCACACTGGCTCCGCCCACTCCAGACACAGCATCTGTGTTATTCTACCCTCCTGAAAATCACCCACGAATCTGCATCGCTTTATTCTTCAGCGCGCATGCTGCCGCACCACTACCCGAGACATCTTTCTCTACACGCATTTAAGTGGATAAAGTGAGGGCGTGCGTGCAGACGATCGGATCAATGGCGGCGAACGAAGGGCAAAGACGCACGTTCATATTTAGCATTCAGAGGCCGCCCCGTGGCTCCTGGAACCGCGTATTTAAACCGATTCATCAGAGTGAGGAGCGGCATTTCTAGTCG